>NC_056733.1:42054925-42354925 GCF_019279795.1 Protopterus annectens
CGGTAATTAAACGTCTTAGATCCATATATATATATATATATATATATATATACACACGTGTGTGTGTGTGTGTGTGTGTGTGTGTATGTATATGTATATGTATATATATATATATATATATATATATATGTATATTATTTTTATATATGTAAAAAAAGCAAGCACTGTGTAATAGTGTGCTTTGTGTGTGCGCCTTTTTTATAGTCATTCAGCTGCTCTGATATGACTTTCCAGGTAACTGCAATGTGTACTTCCTTCCTGGTACAGTGAGACCTACAAAAATTTATTTTTTTATTTTTATTTTATTAAATGTCAATGGCAGCAGTGTTTTATTATGTATTTTTACAATTTAATTTTTGTGGCATACACTGACCATGGTTATTCACCAGAAAAACTTATGACAACTGGAAAATATTATTGTAAACTGCAGAGCTCTTATGAGGGCTTTAGGCTTGGTAGGAATACTTTTTTTTTCACTTTGGTGCTGTGAGCGCCATTCCAGACTTGAAAAAAAACATCACAGTATAGGTGCAAAAGAGTTAAGGAGAATAACAGCAGCCATACAGAATATGATTTTTACTGTTGAAGTGACACCCCGACCCTATGTGGAAAAACGGGCAAAGGAGTTGTGGATGGTTGGATGGATATAGAATATTATATTCAAAGTAGCAGAAAGTATTCTCAGAACTACATCAGCATGAAAATGGAGAAAGGAGATTTTGCTGACTGCAATTAGGAGTACAAAGAATAGGTAAAAGCAGGCTAGTTTACTGTAGAGAACTGGCAAATGAACCAGTGTATTGGGAGCAAGTAACCAGAGATGGAAAGGTAATACAACTGGGTAAGGCCAAGAAGAGATTTGGACTGGAGATTTGGATAAATTCATCTCACGTGTAGTTGGACTGGACAACTCAATGGAGTTATTCCAGGTCCAGGTTATGGTGGATAAGACCCCCATTCAAGTCCTAGCCAGTTGTAAATCCCCCTCCATGGGTCACATCACCCACAAAGCCTACTTAACCAAACTGAAGACAATCCAAATTTTACCGAACACACTGGTTATGGGGGATTTCAGTTATCCCACCATCAACTGTGAAACCTACTCTAGCCCAAACTTGCTAGCACAAAGGTTCCTTGACTTTGTGAATTCAAATGCCCTGGAGAAAATTGTCCATACCCCAACAAGAGAAACAAATGTTTTAGATTTGGTCCTTACCAGCATGTCAAACAGTTGCACTGCTGCAACTGTTGGACCCTCATTAGTTAAAACTGACCACAAATCAGTCACCTTCAAACTGACACTAACACCAGAACTTACAAAGGGTGAAATCAGACTAAAAAACATCACCAAGGCAAACTATATCCTCCTAGTGAAGGTATTGATGCATTCCAAGCACCACTCCAAACAGAAAGTGACAATTACGCCAAAGCTTACACTAAAGCCCTGTACAATCACTTGCATACGTGTATAAACTTGGCTGTACCAGACAGAATCAAAGTCAGAGCCCCAGGTAAAATCAAGCTGCCATGGTGGACTTCCAGCAGTGACAAACTCTACAATAAACACAAAAAGTCGCTGTACAAGAAAATAAAGACAAGGACCCAACAATAGAAAAACACCTTCCTCAGCCTTAACAGGCAAATAAGACAACTTGTCAAATCCTCCAAGAGCTCCTTTGAGAGAAATCTAGCAAGTACTGCTACCTTTATTCTAGCCATTTATTAAGCCTTGCTACTTATTTTAACTGTATTCTGTTAAATATTGTTGTTTGCACTTTATTTGCTTGTCTTAATTAAATTTAACTGTAATACTGTTGTAGGCTACACATTCAAGTGCGCTAGCCATTTTTCTGCTTTAAATAGTATTTTTGCAGTTCAACTGGTATTTTTTTTAAACAAAAAACAAAAAAATTCTATCTCCTTGCTCGTTTCCCACCTTTCTGTAACTAGAATAGTCTGGATTTCAGATTTGCTTATTTCAGGACTGTATCATGGTTTCTGTGTTGCCCAGACCTTACTGAGATAGAGGGGAAGCTTCTCTGCTTATCAGTGGGAATAGTAAGCTCTGAGCAGCCTATCTGTCGCTAAATGATTAGTTTCAGCTTAGAAATAGTCTTTTTATTGGCCATTTGGACTACTTCTATCCAGTGGCGGCTTGTGACTTCAAATCAAACGGGGGCTGCAGGAGACAGCTGAGTGGGTGGGGTCATTTGGAATGGGTGTGGCCAACTAGAAAGGGGAGGAGCTATGATCAAAACCACAAAAACTGTAACTTTAATTAAATATGCTGCTCTGGGTGCCAAACCATCATTATGAGAGTCCAATCAAGAAAAAAGGAAAGTGTAGAAGAAAAAAAATATTTCAATCCATTGGCTGCATGGCAGCTTACTTAATATCTAGATGGAAACGAAAAGGTTGTGAGGCATGAAAAAATAAATTACTTTTTAAATACATTACTGGAATGCCAGTCAAAATCAAGTACAAGAAAAACAAGCAGCACTCAACTCAAACCACTTCTCCTTGCACTGCAGTTCTAATTATAATTTATATTCAGCTTTATTAATGTACCAAGTAACATGCTGAAAGTAGCAAACTCTGTGATGCCCCCACTTGTAAAAATGTTTCTTATCCAAAAAAGACCTGCTTCCTGACAACAACTATTTACTTGTTTCATGGGGAAAACATGATCAAAGTAAAAAATGAAAAGCAAACAGGAAACAAGCTCAACATACATTGCTTAAAGGATTACTGCACAGGATATGGACCACACATGATAGACTGGCATTCTGTTTAGTTTGCAGGTAAAGCCTGTAATGAGCTCTTAAATTAATGTAATCCTGTCCTTTATTACAAATACTGTCATATGCATTTCAATACCCAAGGCTTATATGTTATCTAGTTATGTAAGTATTCTCTGCATGGCAACAACATAAAAGCTTTCAATGTTGGCAATTTGTTAACAGTATGCTTATTAAAACTTACTTGCATCTTACAATCTCAGACAAGCTTACCAGATGGTCGTTAAAGCATTGCTACTTAAACACAGAGCAACAAGCACTTTCTGAATAATAAGCATAAATCAACAGTATAAAAATATGACAGAAACTAGAACATTCTGCAAAATCAAGGACAGATGAAAAGCCATTCTAGTACTTGTGTCTACCTTGGATGGGGGGATAGTCTGCACATTTACACTGCATAACTGTTCCTTGCCTTGCTTGGACACATCCAGAGTCACTACATGGGGGAATGGGATGCAACAAGTATGTCACAATTTGAAATGTCTCTGGCTGACTGCGATGGCCCTGACACATTTGTCATACCTCTCAACCTCAGAGCAAGAAATCTGGACAAAGGCATACATAGACGTGGGACAAAGGCCCAAAAATAAGGACAATTTTTAAATATTGCTCTTATAGACTTAGAAAGATAATAGAATAGTAGGTCTTGCATTAGTATGAATTTTCTGAAGGGTATGAAATCTGAAACTAAAATATCTGTCATTATTTTGTAACTTCAGTCTTTAATGATTTGCCACTAATTTGCCAAAAAACACAATTTTATGAAAAATGGACCAAAAATGTGATTAAAAAATTTTAAATAGCCACACAATATAGCTGGGAACCTGCAAACAAGGGACACTTTTTAATATTAGTACTGCTAACTTGAGCAGCTGACAAAATAAAAAAAAATACATGCATTTCTGAAATAAAAGCAATCTATAACTGATTATTACAGTTATTTATTAATTGTAAACCCTCCATGTTTTCTTCCAAAATTGACATTTTGCGGAGAGATTATTAGGGGAAGAGCAACATTTTGAGCCAAAATCGGGTACAGTTGAGAGGTTTGGATATGCGTAATTCTATAAAGCAATTTATTTGGACGTACCTCTCAACCTGTTAATGCAGGAAATCTGGAGAAGGCCAAATATATTGGGGGAACATATAAGCAGTACTAAAAATTGCTCTCGTATAAACTGAGACAGTTGATAGAATAACAGGTCTTGCTTTAGCATGCATTTTTCTGAAGGTTATGAAGTCTGAAACTCAGTGTCTGTCATTATTTAGTGACTTCATTCCTAAATGATTTGACAGAAAACCACAAATTTTATGAGGAACAAACCAAAAATAAGAAGCAAAAATCTCTTCATTCTGCAAAATTCTAGGACAGTTGAGAGGTATAGTTCAGCCGGGGCTGTCTGAGTTTGCTGACCCCCCCCCACAAAATCATGGTCGAATGGAGCTCCCCCCCAACAGCCATTCCAATGAACCATTACTTGGCTATTTCACCCCATTTACCATAAACACTAACCAGGAAAAGCCGAAAAACAAAAACCATAAACACTAATGTGCATACTGCTTTACTTCTGTAATGATTTGGACTTCATTTGAAAGTTTTATTTTGCATTTTACAGTGCAAACACTAATAGATATCATATCTGCTAAACAAAGCAATGCAGTCTCACAATGAAAACAGACTTAGCATTAAAACTTCAAAAAAAAAAACACCAAAAGGCCAGCATGAAGAGTTCCACTGTTTAATGTGAGGTAAAATATGAATCGGACCAAAAATGTCCTGATCAAAACTCATGAGTTTTGATCAGGACATTTTTGGTCCGATTCATATTTTACCTCACATTAAACAGTGGAACTCTTCATGCTGGCCTTTTGGTGTTTTTTTTTTTTGGTTGGTTGCCGCCGTAACGCAGGACTGTTGTTTCGTTAGCATTAAAACTTCTCTGCCCTTGAAAACTCACATTCACTGAAAGAGCATTGAAACCCACATTCAAAGAAAATACATTTTGCCAGTGGCAGATTAACTTTGGGTTTGGGCTGTTTTCAAATCACAGGCCCCTTGCACACGAAACATACACATGCTCTTTCATACACCTTCCTGATTGTATTAAATTATGTTCCTTGTACAATACAGTACAGTTTTAGAGGGTGTTTTAAATTTGTTTTGAAATTTTTCCAATAAACAATGAAACAAAATGCATGCACCAGTAATGACAAAACTGCCCAATTCAGAACATTTCCATCATAAAAGTCTACTCAAACGTCTACAGTCCACAAGTATCAGTACATATGCACAATCTGTGAAGGAGTAAAAGTCATCTAAATAATTCCACATTAAAGAGATCTGGAACTAATGAAGAGGTTGCTGCTAGCAAACAACTTTGTATTTCATTGTTTCATCTACAAATAAAGTGCCTGTTACCCTTGAGGAATAAATTGCCTATCTTACACTAAAAAAAGATAAGCTAGCAATATTGCAATAGGGAATGGATGGCAAACTGATAACAGGTTCATAGTTACTAGGTATCTTCACCAAAAAGGAGTGCCGCATCCACCCCCTTTGCACAGTACAGTATCAGCAATGCATCTATCTACTTTGGGAGTAGAATCCACAGCCTTCTTTATCAAAAGCAAGTATACTACCTGTTGTGCTGTTAACAAGGCAAGCCGACTCAGCATAAGCACCACTAAACTTTTGCTCCCCTGCAGCTCTCAGCTCCTTGTATAATCTACTCACTAAGCTGTAACTCTGAACTTTGCAGCACAAAGAAATCTGGAAAAAGGCAAAGTTTATTGTGGGGGGGGGACAAAAGTCCAAAAACCAGGGACACATTTTAAACATTGTTTGTATAATGTTGGAAAGTTGCTAGAATAAAATGCTGTGTTACCACCATACATTTCACTGCCAAGCCTTAAACCCAGGACCCTGTGCAAAACAGTCAGAGCAACATACCACTATGCCAAATCAGCTGTTTTGTGAAAGAGGAAGACGGAAACTTAAATGGCTACCATTTAGTGAATTCAGTTCTTACCATAGCACTGCTGTCAACCTCTTAGTACAAAACACCTGAACAAAGCCAATAATGGGTGAATACAGACCCCAAACATTCAGTGAATTCAGTTCTTACCATAGCTCTCAATCTCTTAGCAAAAAACACCCGGACAAAGCCAGTAATGGGGGAATATAGCCCCCAAACATATTCAGTGAATTCAGTTCTTACCATAGCTCTCAACCTTAGCACAAAAAATCTGGATGAAGCCAATAATGGGGGAATACAATCCCAAAAATAGGGACAAATTTCAAATATCCATCTTATACACTTAGAAAATTGCTAGAATAAAAGCTTTTGCATTACCATGCATTTTCTGAAGAATATGAAGTCTGATATTCAAATGCTTGTCATTTTTAACATTTGTTAACCAGGAAAGTCTGACTTGGAACAAAAGCTAATTTTTAGCAGAGGCCCAGGGAGAAACACTCCAGACAGACCCATGTCTTTGTAAGATGGGAGGACACTAGAGGAAGCAAACACAGGGAGGGCATACAGACTCCACAGCGAAGGTAAGGCACCCCAGCCAGGAATCAAACCAGAGAACCTGTAGCTGTCAGGCAACAATGCTACCACTGCACCAATGCACTACTGGCTTTGCAAGGACACAAATACAGAAACCACAGATTTTATGAGGAATAGAACAAGTATGAAGGAAAAATCTGCAATTTTTTTACAAATGGTGGTGGGTAGGGATTTCAGGCTCCTGCCACCTGGGCTCAAGGTACAGAGTTCAAGAATTATTCTCTACCCACCACCATGTAGCAACTGGGGCATTTTACTCACACTCTCACACACACACACACACACTCACACTCACACACTCACACACTCACACACTCACACTGTCCTCCATAAAACGCAAATCTACTACTTGTCTACCATAAAACACGAATCCTCTATAGCTAAGTCCTCCACAAAACAGCCACTGATCCACGAATCCCCTGGCCCGCACATGGGTCTCCCTCCACAAAACGGGCGCCCGCGCATGGGTCTCCCGTGAGAGATGGCTAGTCCCATGAGAATAGTAGGCTGGAGCCTCCATCCTGCAGGTGATGCAGTCCGGTGACCTTTTGGTCTGTGCGGTCATCACTGCACAGACCTCTGGGCTGGAAGGGCGGAGTTTCCTGCCTTTCCTATCCGGACTGCCTAACAGAGCAGTCTGGAACTCTGGAATGAGCACGCATGCGTGCATGGAGGTCTCAGGAACCATGCCGCATGCGTGGAGTCCGTGAATTTTTTTTTTTTATTTTATTTTTCAATTTTATTCTACAGGTGGGGGGCTGCAGGACGGGGGGACTGCAGTCCTATAGCACGAGCTTCCCCTGCTTCTATCCCTTTCAGCTTTCTGTTTAAAAAAAAAAACGTGTTTTGCCCAATTTTTGCACTTGTTTAACCTCAGCAAGATCCTGTCTTGATGTTCTGCAGAGTTCTACAGCAACAGAAAAAGAAAAGAGAGACTTTCAGTGATTTAAGTACCTCAGTTTTGCTTATTTTGCTGTTTTTTTGCTTACCACACTTTATTCTAGCTGCTTTTTAAGCCTTGCTACTTATTTCAAAGGAGTACCGCACCCACAGACTCAAAAAACATGTTTATTTTGTCATGGCTTGATGTTTCCTACATTTTAACAGCACTCTAGGAGTATTTACAGCATTTTAAATATTTTTGTACGTAATTCCAAAGTCTGACCACCTGGGGTCTAGCATCTCAACGTGGTTTTGATAAATCAGTTTGCCACTCAGTATCCCAGAATGCAGTGTTTGGCTCTAAAATGTTACATCATGCAGGCCTCCTTTTGCCTAAAGCTCTTGTCATTCCATAGATGTTACATACATACACTGCTCTCTTTGAGTCAGTACTTTGTAAGTAACATTCCCTGCTGCTGAATGACTACTTAAAACAGAAGCAGTGCTAATGTCACAGAACAGACTTTCTAAGTACTTGTTACTGCTGCTTTTTTAATTACGCTTAAATGGCACTAAGTTATGAAAGACTGAATTCCAGTCCATCTAATTCTTCCCACCCCTGTGATACTTAGCTTCCCTAGCTGTTAAAGTCCTGAAGGTAATTTGAGCTCTTAATTTCAGTGATTGGCAGCTCTCAGCAGGGGACTTGCCTCATCTAATTTTCCCTTGTTCTAGCATTTCCTTTGACAGAGGGGAAATTTCTTTTTGATGCAGTATAGCCATAGCCTTACCTGACTGCATTCACATGCAGATGTTCTTCGTATTTCACTGTTGCAGTCATTACAATTGGGTTATCCTGCTGGCAGGCTACCCTCAGTCGGCCTGAATTCCAAAGTCTAGGTCCGGCATCGGTTGCTGTCGCTTCTTCCCTGACGTCAGTGCGCCAGGGGTATAAAAGATGCAGCCTACGCCATTTTCTTCAGTCTTTCTTGTCACGTGGTACCCGAAGCAAAAGCATTTTGCAAGTGCCGGTCGGCCGACTCCTGAGATTTTCGTGTTCGAATTTCAGATCCGAAGTCTTCACTAAAAGCTAAGTACCCCGTTGGGGAAACTTTTTTCTTGCTCCAGACCAATGTCAGAAAAAGTTAATGATTGCATTTCTTGTGGGAAGCAAATACCTCATAAGGACTTTCATTCTTACTGTATTCCTTGCCTAGGCCCTAACCACGACATTGCTAGTTGTCAGTTTTGTGCTAGATTTAACCAACGCAGTATTAAGCATTGGTACGATTTTGCATTTCACTATTTTGGCAGAAGATTTAACTATACAATGTCATCGGATAGCCATCCGACTACCGGAATTCATAAGAAATACAAAGAAAAGGACAGGCATCCAAGGTCCAAAACCGACGACGAGGCTTCTTCTAAGCCAGTCGCCGGTTCTCAGTGAGGCATCTTCGCAGCCCCTGACGACCACTACTTTAGACTTGCAGGCTGCTACCGACACCCACGTGGAGTCGACCAGGCCACTGGAAGATCAAGGTATTGGACTTCGGAAACTATTCCCTCAGATGGGTCCAGAGCCGCTGAGCAGGCATCGGCTTCTGAGGGTGTTTTCAGACCTACGCAATTATATGTTAAAATGACTTCAGCTTTAAAGGCAAAGACTAAAGCACCTTTAAAGACAAAGAAACAAGTACAACAGCCTCATGGACAGGCCTCCATGCCTAAAAAACAGATGCTCAAAATGGCCGAAGACCTAATTACTTTAATCAGGTGTTCCCATCCCCTCCTGATAAGAGGCCTAGGCAAGAGACAGATTATGAATCTTCAGATCAGGTTTCCATTTCATCTGATTCCTCTTCTGATCAGGAATACTGTCTTCCTCCCTATGATGATTCTGATGCTGAAGAATCTATCCTTTCAGCCTCTCCTCCTGAGGATTATTCTTTTGGGGAAACTTTACATACCTTGAGGGAGCATTTCCACTGGGAGAGCCAAGATTATTCAGAATCTAAGAAAAGGCTCAGAGACTTCCTTTTACTACCACAACACAGGCCCCTAGCTATTCCACCTGTGTTAGACATTGTAGGTGATGTATTTTCAGAGTCCCGTCTGACCCCTGACTCCTTACCTCCAGCTCCTGTTAAGCCGGACAGGTACTACAAGGTTCCTGACTCTCATAAATTCCTTTTCAAAAACCCTGCTGCTGACCCAGAAACGATCTCTCAGGGTCCCAAAGGGGTCAAAGCTTCCACTGCAAAAAACCCTACTCACTCTGACAGAGATTTTAGGGTACTGGACAAATGGGGAAAAAAGATTTACACTTCTGCTACCTTGGCTATAAGGGCTTTAAATTGTCAGTTTCATATGCTCAAATATCAGCAATATATTATGTCACTGCTTAAGCAGAAACTGTTGATAAATTCTGAATGTGCAGAAAACAAAGAAATGCAAGATTTATTGCATGCAGCTAAACAAGTTGGAAAGCATACTTTGCAATGTGGTTTTGATTCTCTGGAGGCCTCCTGCAGGGCCGCAGTTACAGGTTCTGTCATTAGGAGGCATGTTTGGTTAAAGGAACAAAATCTACCTGATCATGTTAAAGCAAAATTATTAGATGCTCCATTACAGCATGAGGTTTTGTTTGGTGTTAAAGAAAATGGAGGACAAAGCTAAATCTATGCAAACAGTCAAGGATTTCTTACAGGTACAGCCACCAAGATTTAGCAGACACTGGCCTGCAAAGAATTGGTCCTTTCCAGTGTCAGACAGGCCACAAAGGGGCAGATACAGACACCCTAGAGGCAGATCCCAGCCCCAAGGTTCGCACAGGTCTAAACAATGGGGAGCTTCTACCTCCAAAACTGGAGAAGACAAATCACAGCCATACAGGAAACAGTCCCAATGACTTCCCCCTGCCTGTGCCAAGCACTTATCTTCTGGCAGCACCTTTAGGGGGAAAAATAGCACTTTTTTCTCAAAATTGGCACATAATAACCCAGGACAAATGGGTCTTAAACATAGTGTCACAAGGCTACAAGTTTCACTTCCATACCCTGCCAAGGGCAAACGGTTGGCCAGACCTGCCAAAACATCAATGGGCAGAGGCACAAAAACAAGTCTCATCCCTCATGGACATGAGGGCCATTCAACAAGTATCAGAACAAGAGCAGGGACAAGGATTCTATTCAAGACTGTTCTTGGTATCCAGAAAGGACAAAACCTGGAGACCAATACTGGACCTATCTATTCTAAGCACATATCTGGATATTCCAAAATTCAAAGTGTTGACTCTACAGCAGCTTCTGCCCATGATGGGCAAGAAGGCTTGGCTTGTGACTTTAGATCTAAAAGAGGCATACCTGCATGTCCCAGTCAGACAAACATGCAGAAGATACCTCAGATTCAAAGCTGGCTCAATGCACTACCAATTCTCTGCACTGCCCTTTGGCTTATATACTGCGCCCAGGGTCTTCACAAAGTGCCTGGCACCAGTAATTGCATACTGCAGACAAAGAGGAATACAAATATATCCTTACTTGGACGACTGCCTCATTCAAGCAGAGAACAAGGACATTCTACTACAGCATCTGGCGTTTGTAAAGAGATTACTACCATGCCTAGGCTGCACAGTCAACGAACAGAAATCAAAACTAGTACCCTCTCAAGAGATAATATTCCTGGGTGCAAGCTTAAATACAACTGCCCAGATGGCTTATCTCACACCAGACAAACAAAGGCAACTGATTACCTACTTCAAACTGTTGGCAACAAAGGCCCAGTTATCTGCAAGAAAATTCTGCAGGCTTTGGGCTTCATGGCATCCTGCATTCTACTAATTGCGTATGCAAGACTGCATATGAGGAAACTTCAATGGTACCTAAAAAGTGTTTGGACTCAACATTGCCACAGCCTGGAAACAATAGTTACTGTCATTCCCTCCCTGCAACAGAAGTTTCGATGGTGGGCAAAGGCCTGTCACCAGAACAAGGGACAGCCATTCACTCTACCCCCAGCCACACAGACATTAACAACGGATGCATCAGATTATGCCTGGGAGCCCACATGGCAGGAAGATGTTAAAGCAAAATTATTAGATGCTCCATTACAGCATGAGGTTTTGTTTGGTGTTAAAAAAAATGGAGGACAAAGCTAAATCTATGCAAACAGTCAAGGATTTCTTACAGGTACAGCCACCAAGATTTAGCAGACACTGGCCTGCAAAGAACTGGTCCTTTCCAGTGTCAGACAGGCCACACAGGGGCAGATACAGACACCCTAGAGGCAGATCCCAGCCCCAAGGTTCGCACAGGTCTAAACAATGGGGAGCTTCTACCTCCAAAACTGGAGAAGACAAATCACAGCCATACAGGAAACAGTCCCAATGACTTCCCCCTGCCTGTGCCAAGCACTTATCTTCTGGCAGCACCTTTAGGGGGAAAAATAGCACTTTTTTCTCAAAATTGGCACATAATAACCCAGGACAAATGGGTCTTAAACATAGTGTCACAAGGCTACAAGTTTCACTTCCATACCCTGCCAAGGGCAAACGGTTGGCCAGACCTGCCAAAACATCAATGGGCAGAGGCACAAAACAAGTTTCATCCGTCATGGACACGAGGGCCATTCAACAAGTATCAGAACAAGAGCAGGGACAAGGATTCTATTCAAGACTGTTCTTGGTATCCAGAAAGGACAAAACCTGGAGACCAGTACTGGACCTATCTATTCTAAGCACATATCTGGATATTCCAAAATTCAAAGTGTTGACTCTACAGCAGCTTCTGCCCATGATGGGCAAGAAGGCTTGGCTTGTGACTTTAGATCTAAAAGAGGCATACCTGCATGTCCCAGTCAGACAAACATGCAGAAGATACCTCAGATTCAAAGCTGGCTCAATGTACTACCAATTCTCTGCACTGCCCTTTGGCTTATCTACTGCGCCCAGGGTCTTCACAAAGTGCCTGGCACCAGTAATTGCATACTGCAGACAAAGAGGAATACAAATATATCCTTACTTGGACGACTGCCTCATTCAAGCAGAGAACAAGGACATTCTACTACAGCATCTGGCATTTGTAAAGAGATTACTACCATGCCTAGGGTGCACAGTCAACGAACAGAAATCAAAACTAGTACCCTCTCAAGAGATAATATTCCTGGGTGCAAGCTTAAATACAACTGCCCAGATGGCTTATCTCACACCAGACAAACAAAGGCAACTGATTACCTACTTCAAACTGTTGGCAACAAAGGCCCAGTTATCTGCAAGAAAATTCTGCAGGCTTTGGGCTTCATGGCATCCTGCATTCTACTAATTGCGTATGCAAGACTGCATATGAGGAAACTTCAATGGTACCTAAAAAGTGTTTGGACTCAACATTGCCACAGCCTGGAAACAATAGTTACTGTCATTCCCTCCCTGCAACAGGAGTTTCGATGGTGGGCGAAGGCCTGTCACCAGAACAAGGGACAGCCATTCACTCTACCCCCAGCCACACAGACATTAACAACGGATGCATCAGATTATGCCTGGGGAGCCCACATGGCAGGAAGATGTATTCAAGGCACATGGTCCGCAAACCAAATGCATCTACATATCAATCAGAAAGAGATGCTAGCTGTTCAAAATGCCCTGACAGCCTTCAAGGACCTACTTCATCCGGGACAACTACTGATAAAGACAGACAATACCACGGTCATGTGGTATATAAACAAGCAGGGAGGCACTCATTCTTACTTCCTTTGCAGGCTAGCCATGACTTTGTGCGACACAGCATTGACTTACCAAGTACATCTGCAGGCACAATTCCTGCCAGGAAAGATAAATACTCTGGCAGACGAACTAAGCAGAAACCTCATGGATCCCCACGAGTGGAAATTGGATCCACAAGTCTTCAGCATGGTAACAAGGAAATGGGGATGCCCGGACATAGATCTATTTGCCTCACCTCACAACTGCCAACTAAAGAGATTCTGCACAAGGACTTATCACAGACAAGCATGGAAAGTAGTTGCCCTATTTTTCAGCTGGAAAAACTTAACAGTATATGCCTTTCCTCCTCTGCCTCTCCTCCCCAAGGTACTCCTAAAGGTCAGACAGGAGAAGCCAAAAATTATACTGATTGCCCCAGACTGGCCACGCCAGTACTGGTATCTAATCCTAAGGAACTTGTCTCAATGCCCAGCCTGGACCTTACCTCAAGTGGCTCATCTACTGTCCCAGCAGAACAATCAGATCCTGCACAGCCAACTCAAGACCTTAAATCTGGCAGCATGGTGGATAATGTAGTCATACAAAACACACCTCTCACTAAAGCGGTGATGGATGTCATTTTGGAGGTCAGGAGGCCTAGTACTAGAAAATCCTATGCTGGAAAGTGGAAGAGATTCTGTGCTTGGAACCAGGCACAAGGAATTGACACAGCTGTACCAAATATTCCTCAGATTTTGCAGTACTTGACTGAGATGCTGGACAAAGGCCTATCCTTTTCATCTATAAAAATTCATGCCTCTGCCATTTCGGCTCATTACAATACAGAGCCACCAATCTTTTCTCATCCTTTGTTAAGGCAGTACCTCAGAGGGGCCAAAATTTAAGGCCTCCAAGGAGATCACCATTACCTGCATGGGGCCTCAATTATGTCTTGGAAAAACTCACCCTGCCTCCTTTTAAGCCAGCCGCTACAGCTGATATAAAGTTTTTATCTTGGAAAACAGCTCTGCTCCTAGCAATAACTTCTGCAAGACCAGTCTCAGAGCTACAGGCACTCATGGCTGTGTTCTCTCTTAAAAAATCTGCCTTTTATCATTTTTTATCCAGACAGGGTTTCTTTGAGGACAAACCCGACATTTATGCCTAAGGTAGTGTCCAGTGTGGCCCTTAAGGAAACTATTCATCTGCCTACCTTTTATCCAAACCCACGGAATAAGGGGGAGAGAATTCTGCATTCTTTGGACATACACAGACAGCTACACTTTTATTTGAACAGAACCAAAGCTTTCAGAAAGACAGAGCAATTACTAGTGGCATATGCTGCAGGATCACAAGGAAAGGCTATCTCAAAGCAGACTATTTCAAAGTGGATAGGCCACTGCATTCGTTTCTGCTATTCACAACATGGCAAGCCAGTACCTAAGGGCATTAGGCCACATTCAACCAGAGCAGCAGCCACTTCAGCAACCTTCCTCAGGGGAGTACCAACCAAAGACATTTTAGAGGCTGCTACTTGGAGTTCAGTGCACACCTTCACAAAGCACTATCACTTACCACTCTACTCTAAATCCAGGACAGGCTTTACCACTGCGGTTCTGCAGGGCCTAATAGCCGCTCCTAATGCTATTTAGCTCCAGCCTCCCAACCTTAGCTTTGGGATTCAACCCAATTGTAATGACTGCAACAGTGAAACACGAAGAACATAGTACAGTTGTGTACACTTACCATAAATGTAGATGTTCGAGTGTATTCACTGTTGCAGTCCAGGTTACCCACCCGCCATCCCCCATTTCTTTGCTGGAACTTATCTGTACTTCTCTATTCTATACAACCTATGTGGTGTATTTGCTTGTAGATGAAGGCAAAATATATACTTTGGTGCATGCATGCTTTATTGACATATTTTTAGCCTACCCTTTTGGGGACACCTGACATCTGGGGCAAGAAAAACTGAAGAAAATGGTGTCAGCTGCGTATTTTATACTCCTGGCACACTGACGTCAGGGAAGAGGCAACAGCAACCGATGCCGGACCTAGACTTTGGAATTCAGGCCGACTGAGGGTAGCCTGCCAGCAGAATAACCCAGTTGTAATGACTGCAACAGTGAATACACTCGAACATCTACATTTATGGTAAGTGTACACAACTGTACCTTTCTGAAGTAGTCATTTAAAAAAATAAAGACAAGGACCCAACAATAGAAAAGCACCTTCCTCAGCTTTAACAGGCAAATGAGACAACATGTCAAAACCTCCAACAGCTTCTTTGAGAGAAATCTAGCAAGTATTGCTAACTTTATTCTAGCTGTTTATTATGTCTTGGTACTTATTTTAACTGTATTCTGTTAAATATTGTTGTTTGCACTTTATTTTCTCGTCTCAAGTTAAATTTAACTGTAATACTGTTGTAGGCCACACACTAAAGTGCGCTAGCCATTTTTCTGCTTTAAATAGTGTTTATGCAGTTATAACTTGTATTTTTTGATAAAACAAAACAAAAAATTCTATCTCCTTGCTTGTTTCCCACCTTTCTGTAACTAGAATAGACCGGATTTCAGATTTGCCGATTTCAGGACTGTATTGTGGTTACTGAGATAGAGGGAAGCTTCTCTGGTTATCAGTGGGAGTGGTAAGCTCTGAGCAGCCTATCTGTCACTAAAGGAGTGGTTTCAGCTCAGAAATAGTTTTTTTCTTGGCCATTTTGGGCTACTTCTATCACTTTCATCTTTCTGTTTAAAAAAGCATGTTTGCAGGACGTGCAGCGCTGCTAAGCTAAGGTAAACCATTACCGGTGCCCTAAAGGCTGTTCTTCAAATTTTCCCTTAGACCTTGTTAACTTTTATCTCTGAGCACTCAAATTAGTCCTTTAAATCTAGCACTTGCTCAGAACACCTTGTAGCATTTATTGCAAGCTCACCCAATGCTACTAGAACTAAACTTTCCATAAAGGAAACTAAAAGTACATAATCTAAGCATTAATAACTCAGTACTTAAAAAGCTGATAACTTATCCAGGCATGTCCAAAGGTCAGTTTCCAATGCTTTCTTCCGTTAACCTGGTGAACCTGGGCATCCTGAGGGAATGTAGCAATTGCCTCGTGTACACAGACAACCCTCTCCTCCTAGCCCCAATCACATTCACTTGTGAGAAATGCAAGTACGTAGCCAAACTTGAGACTTCACTCTCTCAATCCAGGACTGGGTCAGCCAGTCAGGAGAAGGTTAATACACACATCACATCACAGAGAATGCATAGCTCCCCTGTTCGCACACCACCACCACTATCACATAGTAACACGAAACACACATCCACTTTTGCAGAGGCTCTCTTAAAAAATCTGCCCAAAACAGAGACCTCCGAGGCACAAACACAAGCAACCATCTCATCTAAGCACAACCCGTAAGATACATAGCCCACACAAACAGTGCGCCAGTCAAGTTAAGCCACTAAGTCAGAACAGTGTACCAAACCCATTAGTCATAAGTGATTCAGTTGTAAGGCACACTGACGTCCCACTCACTAGGCTAAATAAGGAGAAAGTCACGGTCAGCTACCTGTCAGGTGCCAGGATTTGCCACATAACGCATGCACTTGGGTCTGTCCACAGCAAGTAAAAGTATGACTCTGTCATTGTACATGTTGGTGTGAACGACCTAAGATGTACCTCCCTAGACTACATGAAAAGAGATGTGGAGGAGCTCTCTGATCTTGTAGCCCAGGCAGGTATGACTCTAGCCTTGAGTAGCATCCTACCATCACCAAGAATGATACCACAGTACAAACAGAAAATGATTGACTTCAACAAATGGCTAAGTTTCTGGTGTCATTCAAAGGGGATCCAGTATCTGTCTGCTTGGGATGGCATGATAGACAGACCTCTCGATGCTTTGCCAGAGATGGCCTGCATCTGTCACCCAGGGATTCCGGATACTGGCCAAAGGCCTTTGCCACCCCTATAGTGCCTTTTTTAGGCAATGCCTTGAAGATAAATTTACCACCATAATGTCTGCTACCAAATGCATCATAAGGGTTATGCTAGTCAAGGCTAGAAGTCTAAACCTCAAAATGCACTCGCTCGAGTCATTCCTCAAACTGGAGAACATTGACATCTGTGCAGTAACAGAGACCTGGTTCAAGGATTCTGAGAGCACCCCTGCACTACCAAGTTACAATGCATATCACACATTTCGGCCCCCAAATCTAAACCAAAGCCCTAAGGGATGTGATGATCGAACCCCCAAAGGCAGAGGTGTATCCATCTTTATAAAAGATACACACACCTCCAGACTTGTTGCCCAACATAATGCATCAGAAATACTTCAGGTACAGTTAAGACTGGACAAAACTGCATTCCATGTTGTAGCCTGCTACATATCCCCCACAATGTCCCTGGACTGCCACTCTGCATTCCTGGACACTCTGGAAAACATCAAAGTCCAGTCTAATACCCTTATACTAGGAGACTTTAACTACCCCTACATTAGTTGGAACAACTACTCCTGCTCCAACTTCTTTGCCCAATGTTTCCTGGAATTCATCAACTCCAATGCCTTAGACCAACTCATCCTCACCCCCACTAGGGGAAATAACATTCTTGACCTAGTCATTACAAACATGGGGGACCACTGCTCTACTCCTATGATAAACCCCTTCCTGATTCAATCCGACCACAAGTTAATCACCATTGATATCCAAATCCCACCCCCACCCTCACCCCTGAAAAAGGAAACCACAGTGAAAAACTTCTCCAAAGCTGACTTTGAGCTTCTAAGGACAGAAGTTGCAAGCTTCACGTCATCCATAGAAATAGGGAATGGGAGTATGGCTGCTGAATCATATACCAAGGCACTGTATGATCACCTACACAATTGCATAGATAGGGCCATACCAAACAGAACCAAGACACTCTCCTCTAAAAAAGGGAGCCAATCTGGTGGACCCCTGCCATTAACAAACTCTACAGCAGAAGGAAAAAACTGCTGCATTGAAAGGTAAAGTATGATGACTGGGAAAATTCCCTTGGAAATCTCAATAAAAAACTGAGATCATTCATAAAATCCACCAAAACTAGTTATGAAAACAAAACTGCTATGGATACTAAGGGCAGCCACAAGACTTTATTTAGCTATGTCAAGAATCTGCATAATAATATGAGGATTTGCTCGGAGCTACAGCACAACGGCACCACTTATACTGAACCAACTGACATTGCCAATATCTTGGCAGACAGGTTCAGTGCAAATTTTACTCCCCCTGCTGGAGGGACAGGTTTCTAATCCAGAGACTCCCAAAATTCTGGAATAAACTCCCCATTCACATCAAGCAGAGCACCTCACTGGCCCTCTTTAAGAGAAATATTGATGAGTGGATGGGAAATAGGGAATTCACACCGGGGATCACTTCAATCGCACTGCTAGATAGGGGCACAGGGAACTAATGTCTGGTAAGCCAGATGACTGGAACACTATTGAGCTAGGCTTACAATGGCTCTAGGGCTTACTTACCTATGGACCTATGAAGGATAATCATAAGGCCTTTTACAGTTATTTACGTAACCTAAAGGGTAAGACCCAAGCATGTGCAGAACTGGTGGCCAACAGTATCACACACACTGACCCCACAGGATAGTGAACTTGCTAGCAGATAGGTTTGGCAAAAATTTCAGTCCCTTATCCCCTCCTAACTTACAACAACCCCCCCTCCCCCACCTTACATATCTGAAGAGCAGGTCCTCAAAGCCCGGACCAAGGCAAAGAACACGGACTCTATGGGACCAAATGACATCTCAGGCTAAAACATGAACTAGCATCACCACTAGGTACCCTTTTCAATCATAGCCTAAGCACAGGCTTTGTTCCTGCGGAGTAATGAACAGCTGCAGTTATTCCCCTGTACAAAGATGGCCTAGCAACAGACCCAGGGAATTACAGTTCCATAAGTCTGACTGGCCTCATCTGTAAAACTGTAAAATTTGAGCAAGGATTCAGTACCAAAAAAAAAAAAAAAGAAGCAAGATGGGGGAGGGCATTTACTATGTATATAGTTGTAGTGATTAAGTGTATAAGGACAGTTTTTGTTATATATTTAAAGCTGGCAAAAAGTAAAAGGTTGATATAGTAGTAGTACTGAAAACAATTAAAACAGCAATACCCTACATAACTATGGTACTATACAAAGAGAGGATAGATGAATGAGAGACATCAAGTAGAAGGTGGCAGTTAAAGTTTTGACATGGAATGTCGTAGAAGAAAGTAGAAGATGCAAGGTGCAGAAACATCAAGAGAGGCAGACATGAGAGAGGAATGTTTCAGGAAACATGTCTAAATTGGGAGGAGCATGAAGAATTGAGACAAATTTTGGGACAGGGTATTATGCTGATGAAACGAAGAAAGAAAGATAAGAGTTGTTAGGGTAATATGAAGGGGAACAGGAATTGAAACAGAAGAAAGTAAAGTAGATAGGAAAAACTGTGAGATGGTAGGATAACTCTTGGCAACATACACTTACCACCCAGAACAAGGATCAAGCGAAGAAATGAGAAGACATTTAGAGAGAGTAACAGAATGCCAGCAAGGTGTACTCCTCATAGAAGAGGGCTGGTGTGTAGATACTGACCAAGCAGATGTTAGTGGGGGGAAGATTTGGTAGTTGGTTAAGACTGTACAGGATTTATGTCTGCAAGGAGCAAAAGTACATAGTAAAACAAATCACCATGTACTCTAGGTTACTGTCCAGACATGCCCTGGTAGAATGCGAGGTAGATCCTCTGTTGCTTTGTAAAATGGGAAGACATTGGAGAGTGGGTGGAATTTGATGGAGTAAACCCCTCAGGAACAGAAATTACAGCAGTTAATTGGCAGGACCATGGAGGAAGAAAAAGAGTGGATTAGAAAAGTGGAAAACATTGGAATGAAAAAAGGAGGAAATTAGAGGAAATAGAAGAGAAGTGGAAAGTACTGAGGGTGAGATTATTAGGAAGCAAGTGACCCTAAGGCAGAAGCATTTAATCCACTCTCCAAACTAAAAAAAAAAAAAAAAAAACTTTAGCTGATAGGTTAAGGCAATAAAAGGTAGAATGAAGTATAACTAAAATCAGGGATCCCCAATCAGGGAAATATTGCAAAGACCCAGAGCTAATTGGAAAGATATTTAAAAACATTATGAAGAACTTTACACAGGACAGAAGGTAGAGGAAGACTGTAAGGCCCACTATAATAAATTGGTAGAAGGATTAAGCCTATATAAACTAAAGGAAGAAGTAACGAAAGAACCAGTACGTTCTATATCAAAAGAAAATCAGCAGGCTGGAATGGAATCCCAGCAGAGGTATGGAGGGGGGGGGGGTTCAGAGATAGTTGAGAACTGGCTCCAGTTATTTCATCTGATCAAAGATACAAGAGAAATATCAGAATCCTGGAAGATGGCAGTAATCTCTGTTATAACAAAGGAAGGTTAGGACCCTACCAACCCAGGCTCCTATAAACTAGTATTGGTCCTTAATCATGATTATAAGATTTGTTTGTTTCAGTAATAGCTGACAAATTGTTAGGATATCGCCAAGAGTAATAAGACTAGATCAGTGTGGGTCTGTTAAGGGAAGGCAAACATTTAATAATATTCTGTTGGTTAATATGATAAATCAAGTGGAGGAGGATATGCAAACACCACTAGTAATTATGGTATGGACATAGAAAAAGTGTTTGATATGGTCCACTTTGAGTATTTATGGAATATTCTAGCAGTCACAAGATTTGCACAAAAAGTGATACAATTAATCCAAAACCTGTACAAAGAATCTAAAGCAAGAATTAAAGTAAATGGTAAAGTTACATAAGAATTTTCAGTTAAGAGGGGCACAAAGCAAGGATGCCCATTGTCTCCCTTACTATTTGCAATTTACTTAGAGCCACTAGCTCAAAATATAGGACAATCTGAAATAAGGGGATGGCAGGAAAAAAGCAGAGAATACAAGTTAGTGATGTTTGATGATGATGTAATAATTTTTTAACAGACCCCAGGAAGGATTTAACAAGTCTCTAAAATATCAAGACAAGTTAAATAAAGATGTATACAAAGTTAATGAAGACCAGAACAAAGGCTGTATGTGTTAATTACCCCCCCCCCATGTATCGACAAGTACAAGATTTTTCCGATATTGGGGGGAAACATTCATTTGGGAATATGGATTCCTTGGAGGGCAATGTGCAAAAAGATTACAGAAACGATTAAATGGTGAGAAACTATAAAGACAGACTTGGACCAGGGAACACAAGCAGTGAAAATGTACATATTGCCATTAATGTTATACGTATGATAGTCTTTTATTTACAAATAGGATGTTTAGAAAAGGTTTAGGAGAGAGATCTCAATATACATCTGGGATGGATAGCATTCTCGAGTAAAATGGGAAATTATTGTATGTCCACACAGGGGAGAGAGGATTTTCAGTTCCCATCTTGGAAGACTGTTGTTAAGCACTGCAACTAAGGTTGTTTTATTGTTTACAAAAGGAGTGATTCTTAGCAAACTAGAAATAGATAATGCTAAATAAGGTGGAAGGCAATCAAATATTCAAAAAATAAACATCTGGACAAAACTAACTAATAACTCAGCTGGGTCAAAACACTTGAGACATCTGGGGGACATGATGGAGATCACAGTTAAAGCAAGAATAGGAAAGGTGGAATTATTAGTTGTGGCCAATAGTGATTAGCCAGCCAGAGTACAGGATGAACATAGAAATGTTAAAGAATCAGAGAATTAAGAGAAGCAAAAAAATATTACTAGGACCACTTGAGAAACTGTAAAAAAAAAAAAAAAAAGAATGGTCTAGGAGGAAGTGAGACACAAAATTAAATGACCAAAATAAAAACACAAACTGGTAATGAGCGACCAGGAAGTTCCACGGTCAGGGTAAACCACAGCTAATGCACAATACTTCCTTGCATAAAAATGTCCACTGTTGGTACATACACCAATAAATCCACGCTGAAGAGGTTTCTTCAAATTTCTACAGCAATAATGGATGTTTATTCTATAAAAACAGGTTCAAAGACAGATACGAACAACACAACGTCAGTACAGCAAATAACAATCCAATGATTTACCCGGGTTTCGTCCGCCAAGACGAACTTCATCAGAATAACTAAACTAATTTCTGCTTCCCTTATATATGCAAATCCACCCAATTGTTTAATTGTTGAATATGCTGCTTAAATCAGTTTGAGTAGAATGAAATATTTAAAAATGTATAAACGTAATAAATATGAAACTCATATGATACTTATAAGTCCACTATATATATAAAATAATTGTATAAAAATTACATAATAAATACAGAACGTAAAATACTAAAATAATATATTACTAATCTGATGTTATGAATACGTATTGTGATGCAATGTTATGAATGTCTTTAGTTGTTTCTCTTCAATATACATATATGTGTATATAACACTCCACCCTAATTATATGAATACTATTCGTGGTTAAACATATGTACATATCTTATGGAATGACTTATACCACTGTATTTGTCACTCCTTTAAGTTTTCATAAATACCTATGCATTTCCCATCTATTATATTATGGTGTACATAGAGTGTATATTAAATATATTCCACTTCCCTAGTTATAAAATTTTAACTTTTTAACTTTTTGACTGTTAACTGGAAATATGTTAGGCTGTGTTATGACTTACCCTTAATATGATTCTTCATAAGGATAGGTTTGATGGTACAGTATTCATTCAACCCCGGCCAATTGTGGGCATTCAATAGAATCTGCCATCTTAACTCCTGTATATCCAAATCATATTTTGTATATCTTCCTTGTGCATCATTAGGTATGTGATCAATGGCACAAAATTTAAACCTGTGGTCGGCATGTAATTGAATGTGTCTGACTAGGGCATTCGTGGTTTTCATATGCTTTATGTCCAAAAGGTGTTCTTTTATTCTACTCCTAAATTTTCTACTTGTCTTACCTATATAAAATGCTTTGCAATGTTGACAAAGTGCAACATATATAACATTTACGGTATGACAATTAAAGTGCCCTTTAATTTTAATATTATACAGGTTTATCTTAATTTTATCCTTTGTGTCGTTGATGTACCTACATGTTGTACATCTTCCACATTTAAAATTGCCTATGGGTCTATGAGTTTTATGTCTCTGTACTTCCATATTGTTCTCAAAATATTCCTTAAGGGATATATCCTTTTTGTATACAAACTTGATGGGTCCCTGAAATATTTGTGCCATCATGTTATCATTAATAAATAAGCCTCAATTTCTTTTAACAATGTTCTTTATAGTTTGAGAAGAATCATCATATACAGAAATGTATAGGGGTATCTGATCTTTGTTTTCATTATTCATTTTACTTATTTCTTTATCATAGCCATAACTTAGTATGGCTTGGTATATTCCTATATGTCTCTTGGTTTTAACTTCTTGTTTGATTGTTTCACATAATATTTTTGGATAACCCCTATTTAAAAACATATTTTCCATAAATTCCAACTCTTCAAAAAAATCCCCTTCTTCACTAATCATCCTGGCCGCCCTGACCATCTGACCCTTTACTACTCCCTTTTTCTGGTGGTCTGGGTGCCATCTGTCATAGTGGAGGTAAGAATTTGAAAAGGTCGATTTTCTGTGAATATGTGATTTAAGCTGTCCTCTGTTCTTATCATATGTTAATTGCACATCCAAATATGATATGCTTTCATAACCAATGTGGTGTGTAAATTTCAAAAATCGAACATTATGGTTTATATATTCAAGAAATATTTTTAATGTCATTTCATCGTTATCCCATACTATAAAAATATCGTCCAAATATCTGGAGTATATTTTGATGTGTTGTTTATATGGGCTATTAAATATGTAATTATACTCCCAATATGTCATTATTAAATTTGCATACATGGGGGCACATGCTGCCCCCATTGCAACTCCATCAGTTTGTTTATAATAATTCCCTTCATAATACAAATAATTGTTATGAAGTACAATTTCCATAAGGCTAATCAAGGTGTTTATTTTTGTCTGGTCAAATATTTTAGATTCAAAAAGCTGTTCTTCTAGCCAGATCAATCCTATATTGTGTGGTATTGATGTAAAAAGATTGCATACATCTATTGTTACCAATATATCTCCGTTATTCATCTTGAATTGGTTCATCATATTAAGGAAGTCCCAAGAATCCCTGGTTATGTATGGAAATTTGGACATACTTTGTTTAAAGTGATGGTCCAGATATTGACTAATGAAACATGTTTTGTTTCTCTTTCCATCCACTATTGGTCTAAATTGTAAATTGTTAAGACCTTTGTGAATTTTTGGTATGCCGAATATTCCACTGATAACCGGGAATTCATTTTTCAGATATTCATATTCATCTTCCATTATTTCACCCTGCATTAACATATCTTCCAATAAGTTATCAATTCTTTTGTGAGCAATGTTGATTTCATTTAAACATATTTCAGAATAAGATTTACTCAATAACATAGCAGTCATGTAGGAAACATAATCCCCTTTATCAGTTATAACGACACCACTGCCTTTATCAGGCCTCATTATCCTGATATCTTTGATGTTTAATATATATTTCAGTATTTCTTCCTCACTTTCAGTCATATTACTATGTATAGGTGTTCGATACTGTTTGAAAAATTCCCTAATGTCCAATTCAACCCGTTTTTCAAATGTGGCTATTTTATCATTCATAAGTGGGTTGAAAGCACTGGGTTTAATCAAATCAGAACATGTATTATTCCTATTATCATGTGTATTACCATCAAAGAATATTTTTAAATTTAATTTTCTACTGAATAATTTTAAATCAATAATTGAACCAACTAATCTCCCCTTTCGACAATGTGATAGAGAAGTAAAAAAAAGAGGGAAAACAAATCAGTAGTTCTACAACTTCTAGCAGAAGCAGGAAAGAAGAAGCTAAAAGAGAAATATTAGTTATCAGACTTTACAAAACAGTGATGGACAGTAGCAAGGAGAAGTGCATAGGTAGTTAGTAACTGTGAGACACAAAATCAAATGATTGGTATTCATGGAGATTGTTAGGGATATTAGAAAAATGTGATAGAGAAGTAAAAAAAAGAGGGAAAACAAATCAGTAGTTCTACAACTTCTGGCAGAAGCAGGAAAGAAGAAGCTAAAAGAGAAATATTAGTTATCAGACTTTACAAAACAGTGATGGACAGTAGCAAGGAGAAGTGCATAGGTAGTTAGTAACAAACTGGAAAAACATTAGAAGTAGGATTAAAACAATACTGGAGCAATATGTGTAATACCTAAGAAAGAAAAAAAGCAAAGAAGTTCCAAGTATTTAGGTGTAAATGTTTGCACAAATATTTTTTACTCCAAACAGATTAAATAAGATATTCCCAGATGTGGACAATAAATGTTCCTTTCTTATAAGCTATGTTTTAATAGAGAAGCCAGGTAAGGGTGCCTTTTTTACCTTTGCTATTTACTTTATATTTAGAGCCATTGGCAAAGAAAATAAGGGACTGACAAATTTAAGGATATAAACAGTATGGCAATCAAGACAAGTTAGCTTTATTTGCAGATGATAATATGTTGTTCTTGCTGAATCAAGAATAAGACATTTTAATTTTGTGGAACATTTTTGAGTGAGTTTTTTTCAGGGTATAAAATTAATGAAGATAAAACAAATGTTATAGTGATAAAGTACGTACCTACATGAACTGTTTCACCAATATCTGTATTTGTGTGGATGTAATAAAATGAGGTACTTAGGTGTACAGATGAGGATTTTGTTAAAGAAGCTAAGCATATGTAGGAAAAATTTAAACAAAAGTTAATACAAAAACTGAAAATCTAGCAGCTTTTGGTTATGAATATGGATGGTAAGATACAAGCAGTAAAAATGTTTTTAGTACCTTTAGTTTTATACACTGGTCAGATTTTTATTAAACAGGGAAGTTGTGGACAATAATAATTGAAAGAATCTGAGTGTGGAAGAGGGTTAAGAGTTAAGTGGGATAAGTTGATTCTTCCCATAGAACAACATGGTTTAGGATTATCTTATTTGAATGTGTATTTTAGAGCTGCACAGTTAAGGCTTATATATGACACAAGCAGAAGATAAATCAAATCAAAAAGGAATCATGATGAAACAGGTGGAATGTTTGAGAGATGAGGAGAGAGTAAGATTTTGGATGTAATTCCTTAAGGAAAATAACAAGCATACAGAATATTTTACTTATAGAGGAGCAGAAAGTATTCTAAGAACTAAGCCAACAAGGGAATGGAGAAAGGAGATTTTCCAATAGTGATGACTGCAAATAGGGGCATAGAAAATAGGAAAGAACGGGCTGGAATTTACTGGAGGAAATTGGCAAAGGAACCGAGGCATTGTGAGCAAATGTCTAGATGGGAAAAGGTAGTAGAGTGGGATGAAGCTAAGCAGAAGTTTGGACTATGTGTTAAAGACTGCTTTCCCTACTAGGTATTGATTTCAGAGTATAATCAAAGAGAAGGGGATGGGGTTGAGTGCTAAGTGAACAAATGTCTAGATGGGAAAAGGTAGTAGAGTGGGATAAAGCTAAGCAGAAGTTTGGACTGTGTGTTAAAGACTGCTTTCCCTACTAGGTATTGATTTCAGAGTATAATCAAAGAGAAGGGGATGGGGTTGAGTGCTAAGTGAAAGACCAGAAACTTATTTTTAAAAAGGGATAATTATTAGGATATATAAAATATTTCATGATAACTTTAAGAATCAATCAGAGGAGGTTAGAAAAGATTGGGAAAAGAGACTTGAAAGACATTTGACAAAGGAACAGTAGGGGGACATCTGTATGGCTCCCAAGTATGCAGCAACGTCCGGAAGTTTTAGGATTTTTGCTTAAAAGTGTTTGCATAGTTATTTCTATACCCCAAGCAGACTTTACAGAATTTTTCCTTGGGTGTATAGCAATTGCTTGAGGTGTGATTGGAAAGAAAAGAGGTACTTTGAGAACATGTGTTTTGGGAGTGTAAAGAGTTGGCAGATTTAAAAAATATATATATCTGCACAGTAATCTACAAAAATATTGGGGGAATAAAAGAATGTAACTAATGAAATTATTCTTTTGAGCTGGAACACAGGATCTGAATTACCTAGACATTGTACCCTTACTAAGTTTAATGCTAATGGCTGCCAAAAAAAATGTAGAAAAATGGAAATTAAAATCTAAATAAACTGTAATTGAAGTACTGAGTATTGTAAAAGATAAAAAAGAAGTGGAGGTGGATCTTTAGGAAAGAGAATGAGAAAATTTACATAGAAATAAATGGAATAATATTCAGCAGGAGGAATGAAGTTTAATGGAATCGGGAACTGTGCAATTTATGTTATATTGGAGTGAATAACAGTTGTTAAAAAGAAAGAAAACATATATGTAATACATAATGCATGTTAGTGAAAAATGTTAATATTGTATTTTTTTTCTATTTATGTATGCCTGTGGTTTAAGAGATAATTTAATATAGGTGTAAAAACAAAGAAGAATTAAAATGGGGTAAACCTGCTTACATTTGTATCATTTCTAGTATTGCAATCTAATAAGGTTAATAGCTGATCCTGTTTCTTAGCATTTGTTACTTTTTTTAGCATGAATATGGCTTACAAGTAGTACAGTTATGTTTGGTACTGGAAGAGCAGAAGAGTAGGGGTTCTATTTCCAAAAAAGGTATTTGAATTAATTTTTCCAATACTAACAATGCAACATAAGAGGGTGCTACTTTCCTAAATGTACCGCCCTTTGGATGAGAAATTAAACCAAGGTCACATCTGCCTGAGTTAGTGGTAGATCATTTGGATGTAAAAGATCCCACTACACTTATTGAAAGGAAAAAAAAAAAAAAGAGTAGAGGAAGTACCCTCGTTTTCTGGCTATTTTCCCCCAAGTCAGTATGAATACTACCTCAGGTCTTCCTGAAAGGTGGACATTGGTGTAGTCGGCCTAACCTGGTCAACAAACAATAACTAAATAAAAATACATGTTTTGTTGAACCTCTGTACTAAATTATCAGCTGGTGGATGGTAAACTGATGTTTTTAAGTGCTTAACCTTGAAAACATTGGCATATTGAACATTAAGAATGTGTCTTGGTTGATAAGTGTCATTTTTAAACATTCTAGGGAATAATACCATCAGACTTGGCATTAGCCATAATGGTATAGCTTTTGGAAAATTTCTGGTGTTGTCTACTGTGACCATGATATACTGATATATTTTACTAAATATTACAAAATGGCCCAACAGTTTCCAAAACAATACATTCAAATGGTGCATTTGTAATTGGCACTGAAATCAAATGATTTGTGAATCCAGGCTGTGGAGCTCTTTTCTGAAATTCATGAGAGGATGAACAGAATTTTTCTCTTCTACAATTCCTGATCAGTGCAATCTAGGTAATAGTAGGGCCTTATTTTTTTCCCATCCTGAGCTAACTTCCATGTATTTTACATTGTGCAAGTTTTATAATTAGCTTTGTTACTAGTAGCTGGTGTATACTTTTTTCTAGTCTTATTCTATATAAGCAATCACTGTTCAGATCCAAAAAAGGGTAGTTACAGCTTGTTCTTTATCATCTCCTGCTATCACTGCTTTAGTATCTCTTGCTCTCACTAAGCTATCATCTTCCCAGTGAGTTTTATCAAAGTTGATAGAGTTCATCTCTAGGTCTGCTAAATCTGGAAAATATTTGCTTATCAAGAAAGGTTCTAAAATGAATATCTTACCAGTTCCTTATTAGGCAGCATGCAGCTCTATGTAAAATACTTTTCCCATATAAAAAAATAAATAAATATTTTCTTCTCTTGATAGTCTGAACAGATGAAGAAGCGTAAGGTGGATCGCGAGGAGCTTGGTGTGGTGCTCTATGGTGTCCAACAGGAACTAGCTCACATGCAGATGGCACTGGAAAAACATCATGACAGATGTGGTGGTGTGGCTGTATTGCGCAGACAGCTTGAGGAAGAGCTTGAAAACATCAGGAATCTTTACAGAAAAACACAACTGACAACAAATGAGGAACGCAAAAAAGGTACCATCATCTGCTGTTCACCTTAATAACATAGTTAACATTAAAAATATCATGTACGTATAGGGAGCAGGAACTGTGATACTATCTATAGTTAACACAGTTTGGGATGCATATGAACCTACAGCAATAATATACATGCTTCAAAAAAGAAAAGGAAAGAGAAAAAATATTTGAATAAAGGTAAGATTAAAAAAATGAACATCTATGTTTTCCTAGTTTGAAGGTACATCATTTTAAGGGGTTTGGCATTAAATGGCTTATGCCTGTCATCAGGTCATTTCATTGGATCAGGGCTGTATATTTTAGGCCCTAGAACCCACAGAACTTTTTTTTTTCAGCAGTCCAGTAACACCACTTCAAGCACTAGTCTTTTCACACATCATGAATAAATATATTTATGGATTCCTTACAGATACTGCAAGAAAAACTTAGCCACCACCTTCTTATTGCTGACTCTCTTATGTGCCGCTCCTATCCTAACAAACTTAAACAATACTCAAAGAAAGAAACTAGCCTCCTGCTACAATAAAATAGCTATATTTGCCACCAGTCTCACTCATAAGACCCACCATTGTTATAACCTAATTAAACTGGCTTGAATTACACAACTACCTAACATATTCACAACTAACTATAGCACACAAACTCATTCATGAGCCAGAAAAATGCATTGCATTACAAAACTTATTACTGCCCCTACTGTCCAGTAAGGGACTTCCGCTCTGTTAACAAATTCTTATTACTTACAAATAAGTCAAATGTTGCAGGGGACTCGCTCTACTCCTAACACAACCCTTATCCTTTCTCCTCCGAGGTTGATTAGGTAATCAATCCATATAACCCGGAGGTCACTGCAGCAATGAGAATTATGATTGTAGAACAGTTGTGTAATTTGTTATTACCATAATAACAGATGTTCAAATTCTCACTGCTAAAGTAGCTGCGCCTAACCCCCCCCCCCTTTGTTATAGTGTTAGTTGTTGAGATATAACATTTTTGTTTACTTTTATATCTTTAGAGGCTCAGGACGAGTAAACTCTTTCTTCCATTATTAGCAAGAAAATCCTGAAGATTTCCACACTCTTATTGCTAATTTCCCTTCAAGAAGCTGGCCAATCAGCAGTCAGAGTATAGGTGTGGTAGACAGATAGAGCTTTGTGAAGCTGACTGGTTGCTGTATCCTAGGCAGGAGCACAATGAAAGCTGCTTTTCAGTAATCACAAAAAAGAAGGAACAATGGGACATTAGTTCTTGACCTTCCTAGTGATTACTTGCCACTAGAAAGTCTGAAAAGTGCTTCTTAGGAGTCAGTTTGAGATTAATGCTACTGCTTTCCTTTTGGTGTGAGAAGGAGCAACAGGAGACTGATTCCTGAGGGACTGTGACTGGGCAGTGATAATTGGACTTCATTGAGTGGTCTGGTTGCAGTTTTGGTGAGAACAACTTCGAGGCCTTTGTGCAACCTGGCATTCTGTTGCATTCAGCTGCTGTAGGTTCTGTTTAGGGTATCTACCAAGAGAATACAAAGTATACTGAAGCCATTAACATCTTGTTTAATACTATTTATCAGGATGTAGCTTGGAATAAGTGCTATTCTTTGCTTCTGGTGAGAGAAGGAGCAAATTTTCACCGATTCCTAGTTTTATGTAGCAGTGTTGTAACCAGTACTGTCCTCACTGCCAGACAATAATAAACTGCAAACCTCATAGGTCTTACTTCCTCTTCATTCTACATTAGTAAGTACCTGGAACCATGGATTTACACTTTCTAACTACCTCTGTATCCATCTTGGTTGAAATGGCTATTCTGAAAGCAAGCTTCATCACAATTAAACTTCCTAGTCATTGGTGACTCTGTAGTGAGATGCGGTGATACACCACCCACCCGGCTGAGTAAGGAGAGGGTCATGGTTAGTTGTTTATCAGGTTCCAGGATTCACCACACCATGCATGCACTCAAGTTGTTGCACTAGAAGTACACACATGATGCAATCATGGTAAACATGGGAGTATACGACTTGAGACGTACCTCCCTGGACTATATGAAAGGATTCACTTCAGAATCTCGAAATACCGAAACATCGAATGTCATATGATCGAGATCATATAATCAATGTCTCAGAATATCGAAATTCTGAAACAAATCCAGAAAAAAAAATAGTTAAACGCTTATGCCAGGGGGCAAGCCCCCCTGCACCCCCCACACCCCCACTGCTTAAATATACCATCTTTGAGATTGCACTACAGTGAGAAAAAGGGAAATCTCCCATTCTGTGCTGTATGCAGGTCTCCGTTCAGAATTTCTAAATTCTGATCCTTCGATCATATGGTCTTAACCATATGAAATTCGATGTTTCAGGATTTTGACATTCTGAAGGGAACCCATATGAAAAGATCAGGATCTACTTCATTTACCCAAATCTCCACTTCACCAACTTTCACTTCGCTGAGACGAAAGGACCGACAAACCCAGAAGACTGCCATCCAGAACACTGACTTACCACTCCAGGTAAGTAACCACTTGACCATCCTGAAAAAAAAAATGAACAAAAGTAAACCTACCCATGTGGGAGGCTTCGCCCCCACCGCCCCTAACTAAATATACCAACTCTGAGATTGCACTACCACGGGGTAAGGGGCAAATTTCAACAGGATGACCAAGCGGTTACTTACTTGGTGTTCCGGATGTCGGTCTTCTGAGTTTGTCAGTCCTTTCATCTCAGCGAAGTAAAAGTCGGGTAAGTGAAATGTTGGTCTACTAAAGTAGACACAAAGATACATTTATGGAGTTCTCTGAAGATGTGTCCAAAGTAGGTATGAACTTAACCTTGAGCATCATTCTATAATCACCAAAAATGATACTGCAATATGAACAAAAATTTATTGGCTTCAATAACTGGCTTAGCTTCTATTGTCATTCAAGGGGAGTCCAGTATATATCAATTTGGGAGGAGATAGTAGATAGTCCTAACTGCTTTGCCAGAGATGAACTGCATCTGTCACCCCAAGGCTTTCATATATTAGCTAAAACCTTGTCCACCACTTCAACTTATCCAAACGGAATCTGGATAACATAAATGTACTCTTACTCAACTCTAGGAACCTCAACAAGAATACTTCACTCCCTTCAGGCAGTTGCAGCTCTAAATTGTACAGATGTATGCATCGTCATGGAGATGTAGTTCAAGACCGTATAGAGCACCCCATTAGTGCAGGGTTTCAACACATACCACAAGTTTAGACCCACTGCACTAGACAAAGGCACGAAAGGTAATGGTGTCACTCTATTCGAAAACAAAATTTCACCTCCAGGCTTTTTAGAGAGGATAACAATTTAGCATGGTATGTTCAGCTTGCCATTAATAAAACCCCTTATCACATCATAGCTAACTACAGGGCACACTCTATGCTCCTCCTTGGCGCATATCTCCACCCTGACTACCTAACTAGTGTGGAGTCCTGATGCATTAAGCCAAACACCATTCTTCTAGGGGACTTCATCTGCCACATCATCGACTGGGAGACTTCTATATCCCCTAACATGCATGCCTAGAAATTTCTGAAATTCATAAGTACAAACTCTCTGCACCAGTTAATCTGCTTCTCAACTAGGGAAGACAAAATCCTGCACTTTTTCCTCACTAATATGGAACAGCTCTATTCTCCACCAGTTGTAACTTCCTCCCAAGTCAAATTGAACAGTAAATCAGTCACTTTCTCTGTAAGACTGAAGCTGGAAGCTTCTTCATATATCTCAGTATTCAGAGGTTATGAAAAGACTACTCTACTAAAGCTGAGTGATGACCTGGCTAAATTCAGTATCCTCATCCAACCCGATGACCCCCACTGCATATATAGAATTCTTCACTGCCAAATTCTTTGCACATTTGAATAGCTGCATGGGTGAATCTTATCCCCCTTCCCCTTCAAAGTACATACAATGCCAAACTTAAAAATAAATCCCTGTGGTGAAATCCAAAATGTAAATAGGCCGTACAGTAAAAGGAAAATCTAGTTGTACACAACAGTAAATCACAAAATGTCAGAAATGCTCTTGCTACACTTAACAATGAACCCTGGTCCCTGATCAAATCAACCAAAACTAGAAATGAGGTAAAAATAGCCATCCAGGCAAAAGACAACCATAAGGCCTTCTTCATGTTAGAAACTTCAGAAACAATGTCCAGCACTGCACAGACCTTATAGTAAATGATATCACATACTCAGAGCTTGAGGGCATAACCAGTCTACTTGCAGGTAAATTTAGCTCAACTTCAACCCTGCCTTTTTCCCCAACATTCCCAGATCACATACCCACATCTACACCCCTTCAAATCTCCCAAGAACAATAGCTTAAAGCACATTCCAAGGCCAAGAACACTACTTCTGTGAGGCCAGATAATATACTAAGCTGCCAATTTGCCAGCCTGAAACAAGACCTGTCAAACCCCCCTACAGAGTGTACTCAGTATCAACCTCCAAACAGTTTTTGTGCCAGAAGAATGAAGGACAATGACAGCCATCATCCTCACAAAAGTGGGGTGTCAACAGACCCTGGTATTAGTAGACTTGTAAGTCTGATCAGCCTCATCCATAAGGCTATGGAGAGGAGCATCATAAAATTAACAAATTAGGATATAGGTAACCTACAAACTCTTGACTGAAGCCAGTTTATTTTTTTCAAGGGCAGATCCTGTCTGCTTAACCTGGTTGACTTCTTCAAAAAGGTTGCCGAAGTGATGGATGAGGGGAAAATTGGCACATACCACATATCCAGACCTCACAATTCATTTGACACCATCCCACACTCTGGTATTGTTGATAAACTCTCCCAACCAAATGTTAATCTTTGTATAAATCATTGGATAGCAAATTGGCTCACAAACGGAACCTAGGCAGTTAGGGTAGGTGGTTTAACTCCCCCAAAAGACCAGTCACTAGAGGGTTCTCCAGGGTTCAGCCCTTTAAAACTCCTCTTTGGCATTTATTTCTCAGACGTCAGCTCTAATGTTAAGGGTTTATGGTTGACCAAGCCTGCAGATGACTGTAAACTTGGTGCCACCACAAACTCACCAGAGGATACCAAAATATTCCATGAGGGCCTTTACGAAACAAGTACCTTATGTCATAAGCATGGACTAAAACTACTTGCCAAAAAATGTGTAATAGTCTCCTTCAACACGCACAAAATACCCTGTAATGATCAAATTGACAATGCATCCTCTGAAAACCAATCTAGTAGTTAGGGACATCGGAACCTATATTGACTACAAATTCTCCTTTGATCATCATGTATCCACTATTGTAAGAAAGTGCTTTGTCTTTGGGCACTTATTAGTAAGGGTATAGAGTCTAGGTCCAGGGATGTGATCATTCCACTGTATTTGGCATTTACAGGTTCATAGGTGTATACTAGGCTAATGATCACTAAGCCTTTGTAAGTCTAGCAGTGTAACCCAAATGTAATCCACACGTTTTATGTTTTAGACATTTATATAGATGGTAATTTTTGATTATGACATGATTTACTGGCTGTTTCTGTCCATCAGTAGACAGGCACCACACCAGGGAGTGAATTTCCGATTTCCCACTCAGTGTTTCAAGATGCACTTGAATAAGGTTACGGAGGGACTTTTGTTCACATAGATATGAAGCCTATTCCTTAGGATGGGAATTCTCTATGATAAATATTTGTCTCTCCAATATGTCCTGTTTATGTTGCAGTTTAGATCTTTGAACCTACTGGTTCTAATGCTGTTTGTTTTGCAGATGTGCAAAAGCTTCATCAGACCGGGGTCCAAGGGTGCCTTGTATGCCAGGCATAAATCACCTCTCAGTAGTCTGTAGGAGACCAAGTATAGAGATAGTGATTTGAGGCAATCGACATTTGGCATTGTGTTTATGCCCTTCATTCTTTTTGTAAGGAACCTTTGTGGACATTCCAGTTGCTATATATTTTTGGTCAGATACATACTGCAGGGGACATTATAGTCTATGATGGGTCTGATGAGGTCTAAATATTGTGGTATGACTTCCCTGGATCTGGATGTCTGGCCCTTACTTATAAGTTGAGCAGCAATTAAGGATTTTCTTACTTCCTTGGACATATATTGGTCGAAAGCTAGGTTACTGTGTACATGTATTCCCAGATCCCTGACTAGTGATTGAACTCTTAGGTGTGTTCTATTAATGACATAGTTTATTGTGGTGGCTCACTTCCCAAAAGGAACCATAATACATTTCTTAGCATTGAATTTTAATCCATGGCTTTGGCACCAGTCATTTGTCTGTGTTAGACCCAGCCATAAGGGGGGTTGCATTATGTGGGATTCTGTGTCTGTTCCCAGTTTGCAGTCATCTGCAAACTTTGTCAGCCAGAGGCCTTTGACATTGGCTTCTAAGAAGTTGATGCCAAATAAGAAGTGGGCCCAGCATGGGGTTCTGAGGGACTCCACTGTTGACAGGCCTCTTTGCGGAGGTGGTCTGACTGATCCTAACTTCCTGGGTCCTGTTTGTGAACCAGCTTGCTATCCAGAGCATTATATAGGGGTTTATGCCTAATTCCCTGAGTTTGTTAACAATGCTTGAGTGGGGTATTTTATCAAATGCCTTAGCCAGGTCAAGGTAGACACTATGCATTGTAGTACCTTCAGCCATTGCTTTGGTGACCTTTTTAAAGAAGACCACCAGGTTCAGTAGACATGATCTTCCTCTGTCAAAGCCAGACTGGGTTGAATCCATTGTCTGGATGTCTCCTATGTCTTTGTTGAGCAATTTCATGATAATTCTTTTCATGCCTTTGCATATAAGATTATTTAGACTAATGGGTATGAAGCTTCCAGGATCTGTTGATGGTCCGCCTTTATGAAAGAGTATGACCATTGCATTCCTCCATTTTCATGGCAGAAAGTCTGTTTTGAGATTCTAGTTAAATAGTGGCTCCAGTGGCTCTGATAAGTCATATTTTAGACTATTAAGGAGGCGTCCCGGGATATTGCCAGTGTCCATTGAGGCTGTGTTCTTGGTCTTAGGGAGCGGAGCCAGGACATGCTCTCTGTTTATAGTTGGAGGGGTTATATTTGAGGGTATGTATTGGGGGTTAGCTGGAGATTAATTTGTTAGTCAACAGATTCACTATATCACCCGGCTCAGTGAATGTGGCACCATTAACCAACCACTTCATCACACTGCTGTGTGCTACCTTTGAGATTTATGACGTAGCTGATGAAGGTCTCATGTCTCTTTTGACTGAGAGGCTATTTTAACCTCAAAATTGGCTTTATTGAACTTAATTAGCCCTCTTAGGTGCCTGTTTAGTTTGATAAGAGAGTTCTTATCTTTATGGGAGTTACACTCCTGATTTTAGACATGACTTTTTTCCTTTTGTTGTTTATCCTGTTTAATTTGGAATGCCATTGGGGCAGTTTGTTTTGGAGTTAGTTTGTAATTACTTCTGGTGGGTACAGCAGCCTCTATGCAGCCATTGGCATGGTTGTATAGAGTTTCTGCTGTTTTCTCTGAGTTTGGAGGGGCACTGAATTTTGAAAAAGTATTGTAGGTGATCCGCTGTGGCAACCCCTAACCAACCAGGAAATACCAAAAGAAGAAGACTGTGTAATGAAAGGTAGTTTGCCATGAATAGTTCTTGACTGTTACTGGGTTTACTGGGGTTATCGAGTTGATTTTGAAGGAGACAATTTTATGGTTAGCCCTTACCAGGGAGGACGTGACATGATGGGGGGGGGGGGGTTAATGCAAGGTTTTCCTATATTAGTGATTATGAGGTCCAGTATGTTGGAGTCTGTAGTGGGCATATGCATCTGATCAGGGACATTTGTATTTATGAAGTCAAGGAATCTCTTTGCTTGCAGATTTAAGGCTGTGTAAGATCCACACACTATAGAGGGTTAATTAAAGTCTTCCAAGACTTTGATTAATGAGCTTAGTGTTTGGCTGGATGGTGAGTGTCTCCAGTAGGTCAAAGTAAGCGCTGTGAGTTTCTTGGGACATGGAGGGTGACCTATAGCTAGCTAGGATATGGTGCATGATTTTATCTATGGTTATTTGTACATGGAGAAACTCCAGCACATCACCCTGTTTAACCAACAACTTGCTTGTTTTTTATTTATATTGAGACACTCCACCTTTAGCCCCTGTCTGTGCAGTTACTGGTCTAAAAGTGTGGAAGGCACTTAAACCTTGCACTGCTAGGGTATAGTCTGCAGCTTTATACCATGTCTTAGTAACTGCACAGATGTCTATATTCTCTGGGGTGAGGAGGGCTTGAAGGAAGTGTAAATTTTTGTTTAGGCTCCTGGCATTGAATAGTAACACCCTGAGGGTCAGTTGAGTTGATTTTGCTATTTTGGTAGGTTTGTCAATTTGACATTGCTTAAAAAAGACAGTATGGGAGGTGGATAAAGTTTTAGCCAGTATTCAAAAGCCTAGAGGGCACAGGTGCAGACCAGCCCTAACAAAGCAATGCAATCTGTTAACCATATCCTCACATCCTGACAAATATTGGATCCCCTTAGAATGACATCAGAAACTCAGCTAGTTGTTAAATGTTTAATAGTCCATCTATATACATCTCAGGTAATTTAACTGTACATGGACCTGTAATGGAATAATACTGCTGCCTGTGGTGCAATGACTTGAGTGTGTGCGTAATTTGGCAGATCCTGGCTCCAGATAGGCAATTCACCATTAATTTCTCCTTGTTCAGACTGATTAGAGGGGCATCAGTATGTCTTACATTGGAGTCCCCTATGACTAGAGTCCTAAGTAGTGAGTTTGCTTTCCTTATGGCATTTGCATGTGGTGATCCACTGAGTGTGGCTGTATGTTCATAGGTTCATAGGTGTGTACTAGGCCAACGGCTCTGGAGCCTTTACAAGCCTAGCCTATAGAAGTGCCCTGGCATCATATCACCATTACTTCCTGGTCCCTCTATTATGTAGAGCCACTGGAGTAATCTCTGGGGTGAACATTCTTTTTCCCATCCACTCATCAAGATTTCTCTTGAAAAGGGCCAGTGAGGTGCTTTGCTTGACATGTATGGGAAGTCTATTCCAGAGCATGGGCAGTCTCTGGGTTATGAACCTGTCCCTCCAGCATGTTCTGTTGATTGTGGTAATGAGGTTTAGGTCCCTGGACCATGTGGTGCGGAGGGATTGGGATTTCTGTAGGTGTAACATTTCTTACAGGGCTGGGTTAGACATGGCTTTGTAAGTCAAGCAGAGATTACATCTTAATAGACGATATGAGACAGAGAAAAGCTGGAGTTTTTTTAGTCTGTCCATGTAGGGCATGTGTTTAAGGCCTAGGATCCTCTTCATGGGGTACTTTTATGGCCTTTCCAGCTGTTGCAGGTGTTTAGTGAGGTACATGCCAAATGGGGCATTATACTCGATGACTGGTCTAATGAGGGAAGAGTAGAGAGAGATGATGACCTCTTTCTTCCTGGATGCAAAACCCTTGGTAATGAGATGTGCCACATAGAAGGACTTTCTGACCACAGTGGCAATGTGGTGGTCAAAGGAGAGGTTGCTGTCAACCTGTGTCCCCAGATCTCTTATAATACCTTCAGTGAGCTACCATCAATGTGGTAATTAGTGGGAATGGAGTTTTTCCCAAAGGGAATGATGACGCATTTTTTTTTGGCAATAAGCTTAAGGCCATGGTTCCGACACCAGTCGTTGGTCTCAGTGAGGCCTTTCTGTAGGATGTCTACATCACTTGGGGAGTTAATAATGGCTCCCAGCTTGCAATCGTCAGTGAACTTGGTCAGCCAGAGTCCCTCCGCGTTGTCCTGGACTTTTGAGAAGTAGATGCCAAACAGAAGAGGACCCAGGACTGATCCCTGTGGGACTCCACTCGTGACTGGTTGGCAGTCTTGACTTGGAATCTGCTACTTTCACACTGTGGGTTCTGTCTGTGAACCAGTTTGCAACCCACCTAGTGATATAGGGGTTGATGCCTAGTTTAGTGAGTCTATCAATAATTCCTGAGTATGAGGGAATGGTATCAAAAGCCTTGGCCAGATCGAGGTAGGCTGTATGAACTGCCTTGCCCTCATCCACAGCTCTGGTGACTGACTCAAAGAATTCAATCAGGTTGAGTGGGCATGATCTACCCTTCACAAAACCAAATTGTGTGGGATCCAGAGTTTGGAGATTCCCTATATCCTTGTTAATTAGGTCCATGATGATGCACTCCATAGCCTTGCATATCAGACTTTTCAGGCTAATGGGACGATAATTCTCAGGGTCTGTAGTCACTCCCCCTTTATGGAGAGGGATGACTGTAGCAGTGCGCCATTCTGTAGGGACAACGTTTGAGGTGAGGCTATGATTGAATAGGTCACACAGGTGTGGTGACAGTTCACTTTGTACTTCATGTAGAACACAACCAAGGATATTGTCAGGTCCTATGGAAGTTGTATTCCTGGCCTTGGACAATGCAGCTTGAACCTGTACTGCAGTAATGCTGGGTGCCTGGCATTCTTACAGTATTGTGATTGGTTCTTGGTGGGGGGGGGGGGTAAAGTTGGTACTGAATCTGTCGGCCAGTATGTTGGCAATATCTGTTGGCTCAGTATAGGAGGTACCCTTGTGCAGTAACTCAGAGCAAATCTGGGTATTGCCGTGGAGATTTTTGTTATAACTGTAGAAGGCTTTGTGATCGTTTTTAGTGTCTGCCGCAATTCTGCCTTCATAGCTAGCTTTAGAGGTTTTGATGAGGAATCTCAACTTTTTGTTGAGGCTAATAAGGGAGTTTTTCCAGTCTTGGGACCTCACCTTTTTCTGTAACAGATACTTCCTTCTGTTGTAGTTTGTTAATGGCAGGGGACCAACAGATGGGCTTCCTTTTTTTTTTGGAAGAAAGCATCTTGGTTCTGTTGGTGTTAGATGTTTTTGTTGAGTGCTTTTGGGTTTGTTGAGGATATGCTTTGCCAATGGGCAGTCTAGGAGGTCTTTGTTGCTTAGGAACATTGCATTTAAGTGCCTCAGCATATGTTGGTCTGTGTGTGTGTTGTGTGCTAGGTGTGATGGTGTTGTGTGCATGGTTTTGACAATCTGATGTGTGCTTGTATGTGGCTACAGCCTCTAGTAAAATTGTGTCTGTACACCTGTCACATACTGTACCTGTTACTTTAAGGATTGAATGGTTATCAGTAAACATGAGCAATTGTTGCATTGCCTCATGATACTCATATCAACCAAGCTGGCTGCAGAGAAATTAGGAAATTGCATATCCATATTGTCTGGTTCTTTAATTGATGAGCTACAAGGGTATGGCACACAGGAGTTTACAGAAGGCTATTAAGGATGCCTTACTGGGGAAGATGGCTATAAAATGCTAAATTCTGCTAAATATAATTGTATTGCCACTTGACGTACAAACTAGCTGCTCTAAGCTTGTTGGTGGACAAAGTATTTGCTGTATGCTTACTGTTTTATGGGCAGTTCATTTGAAAAATTTGGTTTCTAGGTGTTTGCTTCTGTACAAGGCACTGCTAATCACCCCTGTGCAGTGAGCTGCTCTGTGCAAATGCTCCAAATGTATGCCGGTACTGAAAATATGGAAGACTGACTAATGAGCCTTCTGGCCAGTAAAACGATTACACTTGGATCCCTTTTGTGTGTTTCCCAACTCAAATAGACCAGGCAAATGCATGCAGCCACTAGGTAAATAATACCAGTCCTCCTAATGTAAAAATGCCATAAAAGGGTGTCCCAAATGCATTTCTACCTTAAAGAAACTTAAACAACTAGCTAGATAGTCCCTTTAGAAAGGTGATTTCAAGACAAACAGTCTAACAGAAGCATCAGTGCGAAAAGCACTTTTTTCAAGTAAAAAAGTTAAATTTTTTGGCTGGATTGTTTATTATTTTACTTTATTTTTTTCAAATTTGAAGCTGAAATAGCTACCCAAGCAAAAGACTGTCACAAGGCATTTTTTTAGTTACATTCTTAACCGCAAAAGCATAAGGCAGCAATGCACTGAACTTATTGTGAATGATGTTACCTACACTGAGATTGAAGATATAGTTTACTTACTGGCTAATAAATTTTGCTTTAACTTTATCCCTCTCTCCCCTCCATCTGTTCCTCAAGATATTCTTGGAACTGGCTCAACATCAGCAATCAGACAGGACCAAGTCCTTAAAGTGCTATCAAAAGCTAAAAATACTGCATTGATGGGTCCTGACAATATCCCCATATGCATCTTAAGTAGCATGAGGTACGATTTAGCCACACCCCTAACAATACTGTTCAATCTCAGCCTCCATGCAGTTTTGTACTAAACAAATGCAGAACAGCTACAGCCATTCTCCTGCATAAGGGAGGACCTTCCACAGACCCAGGCAATTATAGACTCAAAAGTATGACCAGCCTCATGTGCAAAGCCATGGAAAGACTTATCATGGATTTAATCAATCAGGACATAGGGAACCTCCAAACACTAGACCAGTCTCAGTTTGCATTCATCAAGGGCAGATCATGCTTACTGAACCTGGTGGATTTTTTTTAAAAGGTCATCAAAGCAATGGATGAAGGCAAAATGGTACACACCAGGTAACTTGACCTGACCAAAGCTTTTGACACAATTACCCACTCAGGCATAGTAGAAAAGCTAAATAAACTGGGAATAAACTTATATGTCACCCACTGGAATGCCAGCTGGCTCACAGATGATATACAGGTAATCAAAACAGGGTAAGTTAGCTCAACAAAGAGACCAGTCAGCAGTGTGACCCCCCCCCCCCCGGTTCTGTGCTAGGACCTCTCCTGTTTCCTGTTTGGCATCTACTTTTCTGAAGTAAAGGTCAATACCAAAGGTCTCTGGCTGATTAAGTTATCAGATTACTACAAGCTTGGAGCAGTCATTGAATCCTCAAATGATTAGCCATCCTGAAGGAAGGTTTGTTTCAAATAAATAACCAGCATCAATATCTTGGTCTGAATCTAAACGTCAAAAAATGCATTATTGTATTCTTTGGGAAGTCGTCTACTTTATGGAGCTACCACATTGACAGTATACCCCTACAAATTGACCCAGCTGTTCAGGATTTGAGAATTTATGTGGATAGTGTCCTAACTTTTGACCAACGTGTCCGTTGTTGTAAGAAATTATTTCAATACTGCACAGCTTATAAACAAAGGGATTGTGTCTAGGTCTAGGCATGTCATTGTTCCCCTTTAATCATTGAATATTATGCCCTCTTTTGCATGTATCTATTTAGTCATATGCAACAACTGTAACACCCATAGAGATACCTTACTAAAAGTATATAAGGCCTAAACAACATGTCCTACATGGACCAACTCAAAGCTCTGTCACTATACTCTGTATCCTGTAGACTGCTAAGAGGTGACTTGTGTCTGGTATACAAAGCATCCCCTGGCCCATTACTGATGGATTTATGGCACATCAGCAAGTCAGATGGCATCAGAAATACTCTGGCTAGGGATCTAAACCTCTTCCACAACATCAACAGAACAGTTTGGAGGGACAGGTATATTTTGCAGAGGATACTGCTGCTATGGAATAGACTCCCCATCCACATAACACAGAGTTCATCCCTGTCCATTTTCAAGCGTTACTTAGATCTGTGGATGGGAAACAGAGTATTTACCATATGACTGCTCCCTGTACTACTAATGGATAGATGCAGCTCCTAAATGCTTTATCTCATGCAAGGGTGTCCTCAAATTATCTATGGTATGATCCCGTTTTTTCTCACGGGGGGGGGGGGGTTGTATATAATTATTGACCATGGAAAGTCTAAGGCCAGTCTGTAACCAAACAGGATAGATTATTTTGAACATAAAAAAGAGAAACTGGCTAGGCTTAAAATGGACCATAAGGGCAGCTAGCTAGTACTTACTTATGAACCTATAAATGTATAAATAAGTTGAGGAAACAGCAGTGATTTGTTTAAATTATTTATATTTAAATAAGTGCAATTTATCAAACAAAAGTATTTATGTTTGCCTGGATGGCACTGGATGCAAGTAAAACTCTTTAGGAACAGAGGCTAGGATGCCATGCTTTGCTGACCTCTGAGGAACTGAGCCTTGCTGAGCTCTGTGGAAATGAGCTGCTCATTGAATATATTGCTCTCTTTGGTATGTACCTGTCCAAACACTTAACACAGGCATGCTGAAACTTAATGGTGAAATTTGAAGCTAATTTTAAACTTCAGGGTTCCAGAGCAGATTTATGATGGTAGGCAAGTGCCTCGGAAGTGGTGGTGTTTAGACAGTACCTTCCCATCAAGAAAATCAAGGGCCAAAATCATAAAAATTACACTGACTGTCTCAAAGCCTTGCCTCTGTTCTCAGTGTTACGCAGGTTACTTTTATATGCAGGTCAGGCATGTTTTTAATCAACCAGAGGAGAAGTTGTGGACAATAAGTAACAGAGCTGAAGGAGTTTATCTGGGAGGGAAGAGAGCGAGGGTCAAGTGGGATAAGTTGATCCTTCCAACAGAACAAGGTGGTTTAGGATTACCTGATTTGAAGGAATATTTTACAGTTACACTGTTGAGGCTCATATACATAACACAAGCAGAATACTGTAATTTATAGTGGAAAGGATGAATGATGAAATGGAAAGGGGGGGGTCAAGAAATAAGGAGATAGTTTGTTTTTGGGTGAAGATCCTTAAGAAGAATTACAACAACCATACAGAATATTATATTTGTAAAGTAGCAGAAGGTATTCTAAGAATTAAGCCAACACAAGAATGGTAGAAGGAGATTTTTCTGATAGGGATGACTGCAGTTAGAGGTACAGAGAATAGGCAAGAGGGGGCTGGAATATATTGGAGAAAACTGGCAAAGGAATGAAGATATTGGGAGCAAATAATCAGAGAGAGAAAGATAATAGAATGGGATGAGGCCAAGAAGACATTTGGACTGCAGGCTAGAGACTGCCTTCCCTATCAGGGATTGACGTCAGAGTCTAGGTAAAGAGAAAGGGACAGGGGAATCCTTAGAGAAAGACCTCCTCTGTTAGAGTTTTCAGTTGAATGTAGAACAGAAGTTGCTGTTAAAAAGGGATAATTAGTAGGGCATTTAAAATGTTGCACACTAACTATAGGAATCAGTCAGAGGAGGTTAGAAAGGATTAGGAAAAGAGATTGGATAAGCAATTCATAAGAAACAATGAAAGGACATATGTATGACTCAAAAATTTGCAACAAGGTCTAGAAGATTTAGCATTTTTGCTTTGAAGTGTTTGCATGGGTATTTTTATACCCCAAGGAGACTTCAAAGAATTTTTTCCTCAGGTAGATAGCAAATATTGGAGATGTGATGGGGAAGAAAGAAGTAACCGAGAACATATGATCTGATGTTGTCATTTTCATTCATTCCTCAAAATATGGGCGTCTTATCCAATTTGGCTGCTTTTCTCTAGATTCTTGGATCTGACACTCGAGCTCCTCCCTTTATCCATAATGCCCCAAACTAATGCATTCCCCTCAGATCTCGTTTCCTGCTCTAACAGTTCAGTCAGGATTGCCTTCTCTCGAGCTCAGGGAAATAATTTCTTGAAAGTTGTGAGTAATATCATTAGAATTTAAATATTTTTCATCTTTATATAACTTTTCTTTAGCCCTTCCTCTCTTTACTGCTTTTAGTAAATTGTTTTATCCTTTCTGTACTCATTTTTTTGATATTAGTATTACCGTATTTCTTCTTTACCTTACTAGTTAAGGTATTCACTTTACCATTGTTAGTAAAGCTACTATTTGATATTGTTTTCATTCATTCATGACAGTTGGGTTTCGGTTCCATCCTTGGAACTGACTCTGCTGTTGTAACAAGCTCACGCCAGACAGAAACTCTCAAGCTAAGGCTCCCATAGTGCCCCTCTTCCCTTCCCTTCAGATCTCATTTGCTGCATAGCGTTTCAGGATGTGTCAGGCCATGCTCTTAAGCTAAGTGCTTTATTATTCAATATATGTCTTCTTTACAGCTCCTCTCTCTAATATTTCTTGGTCGTTTTATATTCTATTACTAAAGTAGTGACTATCTGTGTGTGCGAGTGCTGTTTTTGCCTATTTTTCTACCTATTTGGTATTTCTTCATTACCACAGTTAGTAGTACAGTGGTAGCGTTGTTACCTCACAGCAAGAGGTTCTCCTGTTCGAGTCTCGGTTGGAGTGTCTTCTGTGTGGAGTCTGCATGTCCTCCCCGCGGTCGAGTGGCCTCCGAAAGACATGCATGAATGGGTGTGCCTACGCTGAAGGTTGGGCGTCGGGCTGGCAACTTGGCACCATAAAAATCTACTGCCAATCATTAGTGGACCGGAATTTCCGCTGTGGCAACCCCTAACCAGGAAAAAGCCGAAATGACAAACAAACCACAGTTGGTATAGGCCACACCCTTCTCTCTTACCTCTGGTAACTTTTAAATACCATTGTTGGTATTTTTTCTCCCTTTCTTTCTTTTCTTCTCCTTTACCCCTTCTAGGTATTTCTCTTGCTACCATTGATGGTAGACTTAAAAAAATAATAATCTTTAACTTACCTTTATTTTTACTGTTGTTGAGTTTCACTGTTGGGGTGATTGTGTGAATGACTGTTCATTTTGTAATTTACCTAACAATGGTTGAGAAACAGAAAGGTAAAACTGGATTTAAGCAATGTGAGAAATGTGGCAGAAAGATGCCCACCTCCGATGGGCATCCTTTTTTGCGTTTATTGTTTGGGGTGCCACACTTAGAAATTCAGCCTCAGTGTGAACTCTGTAAGGGTTTTAATGCCCGGATACACCAAAATTAAGGAGTCAGAAGGTGAAGCAAAAGAAGCAGCTTTAATCCATCAATTCTGTCCTGGTACCTCGGTAATTCGCCTTCAATGGGACACAATTACACAACTAAGCATTCTCTTTTTATATATTCATAAATAGAACAATTAATCAATTAATTAACTCATCAAACATTTTAACCCTGTCAACCCTGTGACAAAAGCAAGCTTTAGTAGACATAAAAATACAACTTCTAATATTATACTAACTTAGACAGATTCAAGTCATACTAAATTTCATGTAACATATACCATACATATTAATAAATATACAATAAATACAAATATTACTGCACTAATACATTTCATCCACATTCTAAATTCATACCAACAGGAAATAATGTGTGATACCCTATAATCATCCTTTGTTCAAGCTTGTTCAAAGCAGCTTTAAAATTACCTGAACAAAGATGAGGTCTAGCAAGTACGCTAAATCTAAAGCTAACAGTGTTGCCATTATGTGTGTTACAAAAATGAGTGGCTACTGGACTCTCCATATTACCCCTCCTAATGTCACTCAAATGTTCTAGAATGCGAATCTTAACCTTCCTAGTGGTCTGACCTATATACCACATGGGTGGGGAACAATCACATCCTAAAATGTACACTACACCAGAAGACATACAATCAAATCTCTCAAACGCCTGGACCCTTGCAGAGCGTCACAACAAATTGATCCTAAAGGGGTTATTAAAAAAACCCTTTTCAGAGGCTTTGTCTGAGGCAGAGGCATCAAAGCCTCCTAAAAAAGAAGCGAAAAAGATGACCCACTCAGTCCCAGCATCTTCTCAATCTGAGGAACTGAAACCATCTAAAGACCATGTTTCCATGGAGCTGAAGTCTAAACAATTGAAATAGACACCAAAAACCGTCTCGGCACCAGAGTCTGCGACCCCTTCCACGGTGGCGTCTATTCTTATGGAACCGACTAAAGTTACCACAGTACCGACTCCTTCAACGATACCTCTGACCCTCACAGCACCAAGAATAGTTTCCCCTGTAAAACCAGTCACTTCCACCCCAACACAATTTTTTGGTCAATCAACCATGGTGCCGAAGGTCGAATCCATAGCCAGGACTCAATATTCCCCATCTGTTGACCCCTTTGTTGGTCAGCAGCTCAGTCCCTTTATTGATCGTCCAGAATCTCTCTCTGGGATGTCTATTCATTCCACAAGGAGCCTTTCGAAGCTTGATCTAGTTAGACTGGTGGATCAGCTCTTGGCAGCCAGAGGTATTCCAACCCTGTTTAGAACCTCCCTCCCATCCGGAGACAAGGTTTTCTCTCCACAGACACCAACTTATCTTCCTCCTTCAACCTCCCTGCAGGATTTGGAGCCCTTGGCGCTGACGCCAGTCCTGGTGCTAGCTTCTTCAGTACTGATAGTGGATCTCACCTTGGTCCTGGAACCCACTCTATGAACCTTGGCTTAGTCAGAACCAACCCACAGAACTGTGATTTTGCTGCCAGCTCTGTAATCCCTAGTATGGCACTGATTTTTTCCATGGCGCCTTCTATGGTTCTGGTTGATGTTCATCGTGCATACAGCTGCAGTAATCACATATGGGTTCTCTGCCATCAGGTGGGTCCTCGGTCGGCCGAATTCCAAAGTCTAGGTCCAGCGTCGGTTGTTGTCGCTTTCTTTCCTGACGTCAGTGCGACAGGGGTATATAAGACACAGCCGATGCCATATTATTCAGTCTTTTTTGCCGCGCGGTGCCCAAAGCAGAAGCAGTTCGCAAGTGCCGGTCAGCCAGCTCCTGAATTTATGAAAAATTGGAAACCGAAGTCTTCTTTAAAGCTAAGTACCCCGTTGGGGAAACTTTTCTTGCCTCAGACCGATGTCAGACAAAGTTAACAATTGTATTTCTTGTGGGAAGCAAATACCGCATAAGGATTTCCATTCCCTCTGCATACCTTGTTTAGGCCCAGACCACAAAGTCTCGGGCTGTCGCTTTTGCGTGACTTTCAATAAACGCACTATTAAGCGTCGGGCGGAGTTCGCCCAACATTATTTTGGTAAAGCCTTTGATTATAAAATGTCGTCGGAGACTCCGACTACCGTTTTGTCCAAAAAATGCAAGGACAAGGACCGACACGCCAGGCCCGCGGTCTCCACCGACACCACGCCAAAACCAGCTGCACGTGGTCCGGTTCTCAGTGAGACGCCTATGCAGTCCCTGACTACCGACGACACTTCCTTCGCGGTGTCTTCTGTAACCGAGACCGCAGGTACCTCGGCCCTTACTCAGACTACAAACACCGAAGCCACTGTGAGTGTTGAGCCTCCTAATGTGGACAGGTCCACTTCCACCCAGGGTGTCTTTAAGCCCTCATCTTCCTTTTCCATTAAGGCCTTTACTAAGTCCAAATCAGCCATGCATCCCAAGAGGCCTGTTGCTCAGGGCCCATCCCCAGGCCCCATGCCTAAAAAGCAGATGCTGAAAATGGCTTAGGATTTAATTACTCTTATCAGGGGTTCCCAACCCCCTCCAGACAAGAGACCCAGAGTGGAGGAAGATTCTCCCTCTTCTGAACAGGGCTCCATTTTCTCAGAACATTCTGATGTAGAGGAACACTCGTACTCTCCTTATGAAGATTCCGATGCAGAACAGTCCATTCCTTCTGTATCTCCCCCAGAGGATTTTCTTTTGGGGAAACCTTGCACACCTTGAGGGAACACTTCCATTGGGAAGGAGAAGACTTTTCTGATTCCAAGAAAAGGCTTAGGGAATTTCTTTTGTTACCTCAACACAGACCTCTGGCTATACCTCCTGTCTTGGACATACTTGATGATGTTTACTCGGAGGCTTGTCTTAATCCGGATTCCCTGCCTCCTGCCCCAGTCAAACCTGATAGGTACTACAGAGTTCCTAACTCTCACCAATTTCTTTTCAAAAGCCATAATGCTGACCCTGAAACCATTTCTCAAGGCCCCATGGGAATGAAGGCCTCTACAGCAAAGAATCCACTACCTTCCAAAAGAGAATCTAGATCCTTAGAAAGGTGGGGAAAAAAGGTATACACCTCGGCCACCCTAGCCATGAGGGCCTTAAATTGTCAGTTCCATATGCTTAAATATCAGAAGTTTCTGTTATCACAATTAAGAAATAAAATGTCTCAGCCTGAACAACCAGATTTGAAGGAATTGCAGGATATGATGCATAGTGCAGAACAAGTAGGTAAACACACCTTACAATGTGGCTATGATGCCTTAGAGGCCTCAAGTAGAGCTGCTGTTACAGGATCAGTCATTCGTAGACATGCCTGGCTTAGGGAACAAAGCTTGCCTGATCATGTTAAAGCTAAACTACTAGATGCTCCTTTACAAAAGGATGTACTATTTGGTACTAATGCTGAGGAGATACTACGGAAAATGGAAGAAAAAGCTAAATCTATGCAAACTGTCAAGGCTTTTCTACAGGTACAGCCACCTCGTTTTAGCAGAAATTGGCCTTCAAAAAACTGGTCCTTTCCAGCCACAGACAAGCCCCAAAGAGGTAGATACAGGCGCTCAAGGGGCAGAGGACAATCTCAAGGATCATATAGAGGCAGACAATGGCAAACTCCAGCACCAAGAGGTGCCAAAGACAGTGCACAACAATACAGAAAACAAACCCAATGACTTCCTCCTTTTCATGCCAAGCAAGTCTCAGCTGGCAGCTCCCTTGGAAGGAAAGCTGGCATTATTTACAAGAAATTGGCATATTATCACAACAAACAAATGGATCCTGGACATTATAAACAGAGGCTACAGATTTCATTTTCACACTCTTCCAAAAATGAGAGGCATGCCAAACCTGCCACACAATCAAAGGGCAGAGGCACAAATACAAATTTCAAAACTCATGGACATGAAAGCTATTCAAGAGGTACCTACTCACGAACAAGGTCAAGGTTTTTATTCCAGACTATTTCTGGTACCAAGGAAAGGAACCGACTGGAGACCCATTTTGGACTTATCCATCCTAAATACATTTCTACTCGTACCAAAATTCAAGATGCTCACATTACAGCAGTGTCTTCCCATGCTGGGCAAGGAGTCTTGGCTGGTAACATTGGACCTCAAGGAGGCATACCTGCATGTCCCAATCAGACAAAGCTGCAGAGGATACCTCAGATTTCTTGCAGGTTCAATCCACTATCAATTCTCTGCATTGCCCTTTGGCTTATCTACTGCGCCCAGAGTATTCACGAAATGCCTGGCATCAGTAATTGCCTACTGCAGACTTCAAGGGATACAAATTTACCCTTATTTGGACAACTGCCCGATCCAAGCGGACAGCAAGCACATACTTCTGGAACATTTGGCTTATGCAACTCGGTTACTAAATTCTCTGGGATACACAATCAACGAAGAGAAATCCAGGCTAACACCATCTCAGAAAATAACTTTCCTGGGTGCCAACTTGGACACAAACACCTAGATGGCCTACCTTACGCCAGAAAAACAAGGGCAACTAACTCAGTACTTCAAAATATTAGCAAATTGTACCAGGCTTACTGCAAGAAAAATCCTGCAGGCTCTGGGCTTCATGGCATCTTGCATTCTTTTAATCCCATGTGCAAAGTTGCATATGAGAAAACTTCAGTGGTACCTAAAAAACCTATGGTCTCAACACAGCCACAATTTGGAAACAATAATACCAATAATTCCATGTTTGCAAAAGGAATTTCTATGGTGGGCCCAAGCATGTCAAGCAAACACAGGTCTCCCATTCTGCAAGCCTCAAGCAAATCAAGTCATCACAACAGATGCCTCAGATTATGCCTGGGGGGCGCACATGACAGGCAGGAGCATTCAGGGCAGATGGTCCCAAAAGGAAAAGCACCTTCACATCAATCAAAAAGAAATGCTAGCAGTGATAAATGCAATTACAGCATTCAAGGACCTCCTGCATCCAGGACAATTATTGATAAGAACAGACAACACCACAGTAATGTGGTACATAAACAAACAAGGAGGAACACATTCATACCCCCTGTGCAGACTAGCCATGACACTTTGGAACTTGGCTCTGGAATGGCAAATCGAACTTCAAGCACAGTACCTGCCAGGTTTGGAAAACATGCTGGCAGACAATCTAAGCAGAAATATGACAGATCCGCAGGAATGGAAGTCGCATCCTCAGGTGTTTACAAAGATAATCCAAGCATGGGGGAGGCCAGACATAGATCTCTTCGCCTCTCACAGGAATCATCAATTGGAAAAGTTTTGTTCAAGGACCTTTCATCCAAAGGCCTGGAGAGTGGACGCCCTTTCATTCAGTTGGACAGCATGGACAGTGTACGCTTTCCCACCTCTGCCTCTTCTGCCCAAGGTGCTCTTGAAAGCAAGAGCAGACAGACCGAAGATGATACTGATTGCTCCAGACTGGCCAAGGCAGCACTGGTACCCACTCCTAAGGAGCCTAACACATACTCCTCCCTGCCCTCTACCTCCAATGCCTCTACTGCTGACTCAGCACAGCTACAAAACTCTTCACAGTCAGCTGAAAACACTCAATCTCGCTGCATGGAAAATTCCTTAACACCACAACAGACCCTACTCCCCAAAGAGGTGCAGGATGTCATTCTGGAGGCCAGAAGGCCATCTACTAGAAAGGCTTACTCCGCAAAATGGAAACGGTTTTGTTCTTGGAATGAGAAAAAAGGCCAGGACCCTAGAAAACTGAATTTGCCTCAGGTATTACAGTATCTAGCTGAGCTGCTGAACAGTGGACTTTCATTTTCCTCCATAAAAATCCATGCCTCAGCCATTTCTGCAGAATTCAACACGGATCCACCGTTATTCTCTCACCCACTTGTAAGACAGTTCCTCAGAGGGGCTAAGAATATATGACCACCAAGGAAACAACCAGTGCCAGCCTGGGATCTTAATTACATTCTGGAAAAATTAACATTGCCTCCCTTTGAACCAGCTGCCTCAACAGATTTGCAATATTTGTCCTGGAAAACAGCTTTCCTTCTGGCCATTACCTCAGCTCGTAGGGTTTCAGAACTACAAGCCCTCATGGCTGTGCAGCCCTTTCTCATCTTCCATCAGGACAGGGTTTCCCTTCGAACCAACCCGTCATTTATGCCTAAAATGGTATCCAGGGTAGCTTTAAATCAAGCCATACACTTACCTACCTTTTACCCCAATCCTCAAAACAAAGGGGAAAGGCTGCTACATTCCTTAGACATCCATAGACAGCTACGTTATTATTTGGACAGAACAAAACCTTTCAGGAAATCAGAACAACTTTTTGTGTCCTATGCTGTAGGAGCTCAAGGGAAGCCTGTTACCAAACAGACAATTTCAAAATGGATAGGCCACTGCATACGATTTTGTTACTCCTGTCATGGGAAATCTGTCCCTACAGGTATCAGATCCCACTCCACCAGGGCCATAGCTACCTCTACAGCCTTCCTCAGAGGAGTTCCTACCAAAGATATTTTGGAGGCAGCCACTTGGAGTTCTGTGCATACCTTCACAAAACACTACCACCTGCCTTTATATTCCAAAACTAGAGCAGGCTTTGCCACTGCTGTGTTGCAGGGCATTCTGGCTCATCCCAGTTCCACCTAGTGCCTACCACCCTGTGCGTAGCTTTAGGATTCCACCCATATGTGATTACTGCAGCTGTATGCACGATGAACATAGTACAGTTTTGTACCTACCATAAATGTAGATGTTCGAGTGCTAATACAGCTGCAGTACAGGTTTCCCTCCCTCCTTCCCCTCTTGGTAAAAGACTAGTGGCTAACTCCTCCTCATACAACCTAATTTGAGTTATCCTCCTATGGTGTATTTGCTTGCAACTACTATTTTTTAATTACATTGCATTGCTTGTATATATATATATATATATATATATATATATATATATATATATATATATAATTTATATATTGCCTTCCTTCTGGGGGCACCTGACATCTGGGGCAAGAAATACTGAATAATATGGTGTCGGCTGTGTCTTATATACCCCTGTCGCACTGACGTCAGGAAAGAAAGCGACAACAACCGATGCCGGACCTAGACTTTGGAATTCGGCCGACTGAAGACCCGCCTGACGGCAGAGAACCCATATGTGATTACTGCAGCTGTATTAGTACTCGAACATCTACATTTATGGTAGGTACAAAACTGTACTTTTTGACAGTTCCAAGTCCTCTTGCAGCTCCTTCTCTGGAGGCTGGCTCGTTGGAGTGGGGTGTGACGCCAGTTCCAAGGTTGTCTTTCTCAGTTCCGGTCTCCTATCCCTCTTCAGGCAAGCCTGCCTTTCAGATTATGGAGAGAGCGCTAACCTCATCAGGCTTACAGTTGGCACCCACTCTGTCAGAATGTCATATGTATGTATCCTCTAGCTCACAGCTATCACAAACTACTACACTGGGACAGCGAGCATGGGAGCAGCAAGACACCCTACCGCAGAGTACCCTCTCTTCAGAGTCCTCCTCAGTCCTCCCCCCTGATGAGCCATCCCATAAGAAATTGTGCAAGAGGAAGCACATTGATTATCTGGAAGAATCTATCACTGAGAATACAGATTACAATGAAGGGGAAGGGTCCCCTCAGTCAACCCCTGAAGGTGTCTCCTTTGGAGACATCCTAGAAATCTTAAAGCATAGGGGTGACTGGAAGCCCACCAACCCTTCCTCTGAAGAATCTGTCTTATTGCAGGCTTTCTGTGCCTGACCTTCTACTTCCTGGGTAACCCCGACTGTAGATGAGTTAGTCAACCTCATCGTGCAGTGTGCTTGGAAGGCCCCTGACACTATTGAGCCAATTCCACGGAGACTTGACAAAATTATCTCTCTCCCAGAGGATCAACCCCACTGGTCTAAGGGTTTAGCAGTAGATGCTATGGTTATGGCGGTGGCCACAAAGAAGAAACTCGCAGAGAAGAGCCCTACTGTCCATCCTCCAAACCGAGAGTTTTGGTTGTTGGACAGGTTAGGAAGTGGGTCTATGCTTCAACAACCTTTGCCATATGGTCGTTGAATTACTTAGCACATTTAACCCATCTTCAAAGGGACCTGATCACTGAGCTCTCAGGAACCCTAGCAGGAGCAGTGTCTGATGAGGTACGTGATAAGGTTGCCTCCCAGCTTGCGACCCTAGAATCCTTCTCTAACTCATCCATACGATTGATTGCACATACAACTGAAGGGGTGACCAGAGCAGCTGGTGCTCACGTTATCATGAGACTTCATGCCTGGATGCACTTGTGTGACTTAGCGGACCCCTTCAAGTCTTCCTTTGTCAATGCTCCCATTGATGCTTCCTAGTTTGGCCCAAAGGTTAAAGACACATTAGCCAGATGTGAAAAGGACGGAAAGACTCTTTCTGCTGTAGGTGTACGTTTCTCCACTCCTCAACGATCCTATTCCAGGAATCAGAGGAGTGGAAAGATGTGGTTCAGGAAATCCCAAGGGCCTTTTTGGGACACACATGGTGAATTGTTTTCCCTGGGGCAGGGGGGAGCTCATCTGGGAGATGCCCCTCACAGGGCAGAGGGGGCCCGCGCAACCAGGGCTCCAGAGATTCTTTCTCTGGCCACCCTATCACGCTCCTGAGGAGTAGCCTGATTGCTTAGCTGTGGAGGCAGTTGGGGGAAGATTCTGTCTGCACCACTTAGCCTGGCACTCAATAACATCAGATTCTTGGGTGGAGACAATAATTACCAGAGGTTACCATATCCCGTTCGATCCTTATCCAAGGCCACAAAGGCGAATCCCAGATGTTTCACCCAGTCAGAGGTACACAGCAGCTCAAGAAATTCAAATGCTGCTCGAAAAAAGAGTCATCCAAACAATCCCACCAGACCAAGCAGGGTCCAGATTTTACTCAAGATTCTTTTTAGTCCCAAAAAAGACAGGGGACTGGAGGCTGATTCTTGACCTCAGTATCTTGAACAAGTTTGTCAGACAGACAAAATTCAGGATGGTCATGGTTCAGTCTATCCTTCCATTTCTGCAGAAAGATGATTGGATCTGCTTGATAGCTCTTTAGGATGCGTATTACCACATAAAAATGGACGGGTGCTTCAGAAGATACCTCCACTTCCGGCTGGGAGCCAGTCATTACGAATTTCACGCACTGCCCTTTGGTCTCAATGCAGACCCCAGGGTGTTCACAAAATGCATGGCAGTGGTAGCAGCTCATCTGAGGATTCCAGGTGTTTCCATATTTAGACAATTGGCTCCTTACCGGCCCCACCAGGCATCTACTGCTTCACACCTTATACTACATTCTAGAACTGACATAGTTCTTAGGCATTTCAGTAAACAAAGAAAATTCAAAACTGGCACCCACTCAGAGCATAGAACTCATCGGAGTGACATTTGACACAAGATTCTGTGTGGTTGCTGTACCTATTTACAAGCTACAGAGGTTTAGACCACAGCTCCAAGTGATACTCTCTCAAGACGTAGTCCCAGCTCACTTAGTCGTACAACTACTAGGGTCAATGGCAGCGACAATTGCCCTAGTTCCCCTGGTGAGGTTCCACATGAGGCTGCTTCAATGGCTGTTAGTGTCATAGTGGTCTCTGTCAACACACCCCATGTCTTATCCAATCCACATAACAAATCGATGCAAGCAGGATCTGAATTGGTGGATGAAGCCAAAAGAGGAGTTATGAAGTCTCCCCTTTTCACCCCCTCAGCCCAAGGCCGTAGTGATCAAGGATGCATCCCTGATGGGGTGGGGGTGGAGTTTTCTTCAGGAAAAGACAGTCCAAGGCACTTGGTCCCCCTTAGAGGCCAATTTGCATATCAGCATCCTAGAACTGAGGGCGGTGCTTTTAGCGTTGCAAGCATTCCAATCTCCCCTTCTGTCAGGGACAATTGCTATCCAATCAGACAACATGTCGGTCATCTGGTACATCAACAAACAGGAAGGAACCAGATCCTATCCATTCTGTTGGGAAATCCTGAGAATATGGCAATGGGCAACTGCCTCCAACTGCTTTCTGATAGCAGAATTCCAGAGTAACTGAGGCCAAACTGAGCATATGCATTCTCCTCCTTCATGGGTGGTCTCTCAATCCCATAGTAGCGACTGAGATCTTTCATCATTGGGGTCAGTCTTGCTGTGATCTGTTTGCATCTCCCATGAACCACAAATGTAGCAGCTACTTTGCCCTAATGCCCCCTCAGGGGGAGTCCCCGAGAGATGCTGTTCTGTACAATTGGCCCCCAGGATTGCTTTATGCCTTTCCTCTAATTCCCCAGTTTTTGAAGAAAGTGCAATGGTTGAGAAGCAAAGTGATCCTCATTGCACCTTATTGGCCCCATCAAGTCTGGCTCCCCTTTCTCAATCCTCACCTAGTTCACCATCCATGGACTCTGGACCCAACTCCGTGACTGCTGTCTCATCTGCAGGGGCTGGTCCATCCCAGCATACCAACTCTCAAGCTGACCGCTTGGTACCTCCACTTCCAGTAATTGCCAGGCAGAATAATCTGTCTTCCCCAGTACAAAAGATACTTCTGACTTCCCATAAACCGTCCACCAGGAAACTTTATCTTAGTAAATGGAACAGATTTGTGATCTGGTCTCAAGGGAAAGGAATTGACCCCTTTTCAGCCTTGATTAATAAGGTGTTAGAATATTTATCAACATTATTCCAATCATGAGCCTCAGCTTCTACTATCAGAGTTCATTTAGCGGCTATTTCAAATTTCAGTAATGGCTTTGATGATTTTTCCTTGATATCTCACCGCCTTTGCAAAACCTTCCAAAAGGGAGTTGTGCATTTGAAGCCACCTTTTGTAGGTTCATAGGTAGGTACTAGGCTGTTGGCCCTAGGTTCTATATAAGCCTAGCCAAAAAGGTACTCTGGCTTTCGCCACCCAAGAAAATTATTTTCCTGTACCCCTGTCGAGCAGAGCCACAGAAGTGATCCCCGGGGTGAATTTCCTATTTCCCATCCAGTCATCAAGATTTTTCTTGAAGAGTGCTAATGAGGAGCTTTGATATAGATAGATAGTTTGTTCCAGTGTATGGGAAGTCTCTGGGACTGGAATCTATCCCTCCATCATGTTCTGTTTGTTGTGGTGACATGGTTTAGGTCCTTAGAGTGTGTAGCTCGGAGGGATTGGGATTTCCTTAAGTGGAGCATGTCCAACAGCTCTGGGTTTGACATAGCTTTGTATGTTAAGCAGAGATTGCCTCTGAGTAGTCGATATGCAATGGAGTAAAGCTGGAGTTTTTTGAGACGGTCTGCGTAGGGCATCTGTTTGAGGCTGGTAATCCTCTGTGAGAGATATTTCTGTGGCCTTTCCAGTTGTTCTAGATGTCTTGTGAGGTACATACCAAAAGGGGCGTTGTACTCTATAATGGGTCTAATGAGTGATGAGTAGAGGGGAACAATGACCTCTTTTTTCCTGGATGAGAAACCTTTTGCAATGAGGTGTGCCACATAGAAAGATTTCCTGACTACTGTGGTGATGTGATTATCAAAGGAGAGACTACTGTCCACCTGTGTCCCACCTCTTATCACACTTTTGGTGTTAAGTATTCTACCGGCTGTGTGGTAGTTCATGGGTACAGAGTTTTTACCAAAGGGGATGACAATGCACTTTTTGGCATTGAGCTTGAGGCCATGGCTTTGACACCAGGCATCTGTCTCAGTGAGGTCCTTTTGTAGGATGTCCACATCATTAGGAGTTTCAATTATGGCTCCTAGTTTGCAGTCATGTGCAAACTCCGTTAGACAAAGACCTTCTGTGTTAGTCTGTACTTCAGAGAAGTAGATACCAAACAGGATCGGACCCAGGACTGAACCCTGTGGTACTCCACTTGTCACTGGTCTGAAGACGGATTTGGAGTCTGCTACTTTCACAGTGTGGGTTCTGTCAGTGAACCAGTTGGCATCCCATCTTATGACATAGGGATTTATACCTAGTTTACTGAGTTTATCTATAATTCCAGCGTGGAGGATGGTGTCAAAAGCTTTGGCGAGATCTGGATAGGCTGTGTGAACCACCTTACTCTCATCTATGGCTTTGGTGACTGCTTCAGAGAAGTCTGTCAGGTTTAGAAGACATGATCTGCCTTTTACAAACCCAAACTGGGTGGGGTCCAAAGTTTGGAAATTACCAATGTCTTTGTTTATAAGTTCCATGTCCTTGCAGGCCAGGCTCGTCAGGCTAATGGGCCGGTCGTTCCAGGGGTCCGTGGTGGCTCCCCCTTTGTGGAGTGGGATAACCATCATTGTGCACCATTCAGTAGGCAGAAAGCCTGAGGTGAGGCTATGACTGAACATGATACTTAGGTGGGGTACCAGTTTGTTCTGTAGTTCATGTAGAACGCAGCCTGGGTTGTTGTCAAGCCCCATGGATGCTGTGTTCTTGGCTTTAGAGAGTGTGGTTTTTACCTGTGCAGCCATGATTCCAGGAACTTTGCTTTCTTCTGGTATAGAGATGGGCCCTTTAGGGTGTGAGAGGGGGGTAAAGTTACCACTGAACCTATCTGCCAGGATGTTGGCAATATCAGTTGGTTCTGTATATTTGGTGCCATTGTGCTGTAACTTAGAGCAGATCGGAGTGTTGCCATTTTGATTCTTGACATAGCTGTAGAATGCTTTGTGGTTGTCTTTAGAATCAGTGGCGATTTTGTTTTTGTAACTACCTTTGGAGGATTTTATTAGGGATCTCAGCTTCTTACTGAGGCTGACCATGGAGTTTCTGCAATCATGGGATTTTACTTTTTTTTGCAACAGTTTCTTTCTTCTGTTGTAGGGTTTGTTTATGGCAGGGGACCACCAGATTGTCTTCCTTTTTTGGAGGATAGCATCTTGGTTCTGTTAGGGATAGCACGATCTATGCACTCGTGTAATTGCTTATAAAGTGTATTTGTGTAGGATTCAGCAGTCGTACCTCTGTTGTCCTTTTGCATGGGTGTCGTGAAGTTTGCCACTTCTGTCTCAAGAAGTGTGAAGTTGGCTTTGGAGAAATATTTACAGTGGTTTCCCTAATGGGGAGTGGGGGCCGGATGTGGATGTCTAGGGTGATTAGCTTGTGGTTGGATCTGACTAATGAGGACTTGACCTCTGGTGTGGAACACCGGTCACCCATGTTGGTAATGACCAGGTCCAGGATTTTGCTGCCCCTGGTTGGGGTGTGGATAAGTTGATCCAAGGCACTGGAATTTATGAATTCCAGAAAATGTTGAGCAGAAGAGTTGGTACATGAGTAGTTTTCCCAGTTAATGGTGGGGTAGTTGAAATCGCCCATTATTAGGGGTTGGGTTGTACCCTAATATTTTCCAGTGTATCAAGAAATGAGGAATGGGAATCCTGGGGCATGGTGGGGGACCTGTAGCAAGCTACAATTTGGATTTCAGTCTTTCCCAGAGTTAGTTGCACTTGGATAATCTCGGATGCATTATGCTGAGCAACTAGCCTGGAGGTGTGGATATCCCTAATAAATATGGACATGCCTCCACCTTTAGTGTTTCGGTCCAGGTTAGGTGGCAAAAGATGTGGTATGAATTATAGTCTGGCAATGCAGGGGTGCTCCCTGGAGGCTTGAACCAGGTCTCTGTCACTGCACAGATGTCGATGTTCTCCATTTTAAGGAGTGCCTTGAGTGAGTGCATTTTGAGGTTTAGACTTGTAGCATTGAGTAGGTTTACCCTCAGATTTTGCTTGCTTGTACCTGTTACAGTGGTGAATTTGTCATTTTAACCTTGCCTAAAAAGGCACTATGGGGTGGCAAGAGCCTTAGCCAGTATCCGGAATCCCAAGGGCGACAGGTGCAAGCCATCTCTGGCAAAGCATCGTGGTCTGTCATTCATGTCATCCCAGGCAGACAGATACTGGATCCCCTTAGAATGACACCAGAAGCTTAGCCAATTGTTGAAGTCAATCATTTTGTCCTTGTACTGTGGTATCATTCTGGGTGATGGCAGGATGCTACTCAGGGCTAGGGTCATACCTGCCTGGGCTACAAGATTGGAGAGCTCCTCCATATCTGTTTTCATGTAGTCATGTTTTAAAGAGCCCATTGAACCTTGGAATTTGATGTTAGTCTTACAAAGTTTGATCCATCAGCCCTTTGAGCCAACAGCCACCTGTGATATCAAATTTTTATCTTGGAAGACCTTATTCCTGTAGCCATCACTTTAGCCTGGAGAATATCAGAATTGCAGGCTTCGTGTGTAAAGCGCCCATACATCATTTTTCATAAAGAGAGAGTATCCCTTAGGACTTACCCCTCCTTTCTACCCAAAGTTGTCTCAGGCTCAAATATTAACCAATCCATTGACCTGCCAGTTTTCTTCCCAAATGTTTCAAACAAATGAGAATATTGTTTGCATTTGCTAGATGTACACAAACAATTGCGTTTTTACTTAGATAGAACAAAATCTTTCAGGAAATCAGACCAACTCTTCCTGTCTTTATCAGGTACTCGACCAGGCAAACCACTTTCCAAAGTCACCTTGTTGAAATGGTTGGGAGATTGCACCACCTTTGTTTATCATCAAAATAAAATGAGTCTATCAACTAAATTCAAGGCTCATTCTACCATAAGATCAGTTTCCATTTCAGTGGCTTTTCATTTTAGAGCCTCCATGGATGACATTTGCGCAGCAGCTACTTGGTCTGCCCCTTCATACCTTTATCACTCATTACAAATTGGATATGGTCTCCAGGGGAAGGGCATCCTTTGGCTCTATGATGCTCAGGAATATCCTTCCATATGGCCTCCAAGGACATAAAGTAGCTAGGGCTCTGTCCCAACTGTCATGAATGAATGAAGACTAACAACATCAGATAAAGAAGTTATGTTCTTACCATAACGTTCCATCTGTGTTGTCGATTTTCACTCATTCTTGACATCCAACCCTCCTACCCCCTCCAAAGACTCCTGGAGGTTCAGAACTAGTCCTGGTTCTGTAGTAGGGCAGTTGCTTAGACAAAGCTCCCACTTTTTATTTATACAGGCAAACTCGATCTGAAGGGAAGAGAAGAGAGGCACTATGAGTAGCCTTAGCTCTAGAGTTTCTGGGTGCTGCGAGCTTGTTATAATGGCCGAGAATGAATGAAGATTGACAACAGAGACGGAACATTATGGTAAGAACATAACTTCTTTTTTCTTTCCTTTAAAAAAAAAAGGATATATTTTTTTACACATACATATTTCCTATTTTTTTCTCTTAGATATAGGATTTTGTAATACTTTGTTACAATGACCGAAAAACCTCCTGATTTTAAGAAGTGCATTTCCTGTGGGCATATGATACCTGACTCTGATGCCCAGAGGGAGTGCATTTATTGTTTAGGTCCCACTCAACAAGACTCTCAGTGTATGATTTGTGCCGGTTTCAGTGTCAGAGCCATTAATGACAGGTGTAATAAACTGGTTCTGAAGGGCCTTCTCTGTTCTTCGGGGGGCTCAAACCCCCCTCAACAAAGTCTAATCCTGTGGAGCCCAGGGAGCATAGGAAGTACTCTCCTGTCAGTGTCCCAAAACCACTCTGACATTGGAGCTACCAACAAAAATTCTGAAGCTCTTGGGTCTGACATCTACTGACCCAGCTCCTTCAGTCACTAAGTCTCCTTGGCTCTTGAGTCCTTGTTTTTCTCTGGAGGCAGTTTCTCCAAGGCTCAGATCTCCCATTTTACAGGAGGTCCCAAGAAAGCCACCTCATTCTCCATTAACTTTCTTTTCAATCAGATCTTCCCAAAGTCTTTCCAAAGCAGATGTGGACAGGATGATCAGAAAATTTCTCAGAGCACAGATCCAGATAGAGGTTTTACCAGCTCTGTCACCAGTTGGATCCATGAGCCTTAAGCCTTCCTCACATACCATCATTTCTCCTTCTGTAATCCAACATACTGTTTCAGAGCCCTTGGATCCAATAGTCAAAGTATCGGATCTGAAGATGCCTTCTTCTTCTTCCACTCCGTCTGCCCCCCCCCCCCCCCCTCGAGCAGGAAGGGTCTCAGAGTTAAAGCATTGGTGCCAGATCCAGGGGGATGACTTTGACTCCAAAGCTTTCAGAGCTGTCAGTTCCCCTCAGAGCCTTGGCACTGGACAACTTGGCTCTGATTCCCTCTCCCTCACAGCAGAGGACCGGAGGGGACCTGGGCTTATCTGATCCAAGAGTTTCACCTATTGTGAGGTTGGCATCAACTTCAGCCAGTCTCTCTGGCTTCGAGGTGGTGGAGAGGGCTTTCTCCTGTCAAAGAGCTGTTTTGACACTTACTTCCTCAGCTACTATTACTGTTCCTCTTTCAGAGCCTCTCTCTGAGTCTTTTTCACCTTACTCCACTGGGACAGCTTCCAGGGAGTTCCATTTTGGGAATTCCCTGTCTCTTCCAATAGTGCTCCAGAGCACCCCACTGAAGAAGTCTTCCTGAAAAGGTTGTGCAAAATGAGGCACGTAGATTCCCCTCAGAAATCTTTAACCAAAGCCACTGATTTTGATGAGGGGAAGTGTCTCCAAGATCACCACCAGAAGACTTCTTCTGTGGAGACATTTTAGAAATCCTACATTAAAAAGGTGGTTGATCCTCCAAAACCCTTCCCAGGAGGAGTCCGTATTCCTATAAGTCTCCGGGTCTGGCCCATCTATTTCCTGGGTTACCCCTTCAACAGATAAGCTTATAAATCTTGCCTGCCACAGGCATGGAAGAAACTGGATACTGTACAACCTATTCCCTGGCATCCAGACAAAATGCTTGGTGCACCAAAAGATAGGCAGTTTTCTAGTAAAGGAATCACCATTGATTTTGTGGTTGTTACAGCAGCCACCAAAAATGAGCCGACTGAACAAAGCTCCTCTGTTCATCCGCCTGACAGATAATCTAGGGTATTGGACAGATATGGGAAGCACATATACACTTCAGCAACCTTTGCTTTATGGACACTTAACTATATGGCAAACTTTGCTAGATTACAGAGGGACTTGATTAAGAAACTCTCTAAGTCTACCCCTGGGTCCTTGTCGGTGGAGGAAGAGAAGACTTATTTCTCGCAACTGGCCACCCTACAATCTGTATCGAATGTGTCCATGAGGCTAATCTGTCATGCAGCTGAAGGTTCTTATGGGCAGGGAGTTTAGACATAACCATCAGGTGATATTACTGGATGAGATTGTATGATTTTGTGGAGCCCGTTAAAGCATCATTCATCAGTTCTCCCTTTGATGGATCTTCTCTGTTTGGGCCTACTGCTAAAGAGACACTTTGCAGCAGTGAGCAAGATGGAAAGACCTCGTCTGCCATGGGAATCCATTTTTCAACCCCGCAGAGACCTTTTTTTAGGAATCAACATGGTGGTAAGAAGACGTGGTTCAGAAATCTCAAGGACTTTTTCAAGACTCGCATGGAGATTTTTCTCCTAAAGGGGAAATAAGAGTGGAAGACGTCTCCCACATTGTAGAAGGGATCCACAAAACCAAGGGTTCCAAGATTTTTCTCGGATAGACCCTTTCAGCACTCCTGAAAGGTTGTCTGACTGTTCTTCTCTGGAGGAAGTCAGGGGGCACTTATCTTTGCACCCAGATACCTGGACAGCCATCACAAAAGATTCTTGGGTGCAAAAGATAATATCTAGAGGATATTTCTTTCCCTTTTTACAAATTCCATCACAAACATGTCTCCCTGATGTACCACCCAATCAGTGGGAGTTAGCAGCCCTAGAGGTTCAAAAGCTGCTAGACAAAAGAGTCATCCAAGAGGTCCCACCAGACCAGAGAGGATCCAGAATTTACTCAACGTTATTTTTAGTGCCAAAGAAAACAGAGGACGTGAGACCTATTTTGGATCTCAGTTAGTTTGTAAAGAACTCCCAAGTTCTGGATGGTCATGGTTCAGTCCAGTCTACCTCGTCTACAGAAAGATGATTGGATGTGCTGCATAGGTGTTCAATCTTTAATATCACATTACAATGAAGAGCCACTCTTGAAGATACTTGTGCTTTGGGCTGAGAGCCAGTTATTAACAGATCAGAGCCCTGCCCTGCCCTTTTGTCTCACCACAGCCCCCAAGGTGTTCACCAAATTTATGGCAGTGGTAGCAGCTTATCTCAGATTGCATGGATTCAGAGTGTTTCCTTATCTGGATGACTGGCTTCTCACCACACCAACCAGGCATCTCCTAGAGAAATCCAGGGATTTCTTACTCCAGTTATCTCCATTCCTGGGGATCACAGTAAATCTTACCAAGTCCCATCTTCAACCAGTTCAAGTCTTGGAGTTTATAGGGGCTCGCCTAGACACTGTCATTCATTTCACTCTATTGCCACAATTCAAGATTCTTACCTTGAGATCGCATGTTAAGCAGACTTTCTGTCACTCCTCTCCTCCAGCAAAAATGGTTCTTCAAGCTTTAAGTTCATTGGCTGCAGCAATTACCTTAATACCTACCACTCACCTTCAAATGCAAATTCTGTAGTGAACTCTATCAGTACAATGGTCCATTCTTCAACAACCCTTGCAATATCCTATAAAACTATCTTGAGTCTGCAGAGACTCCCTACTGTGGTGGATCCAGTCTGACAAAGTTTGTCAGGGATGTTCCCTTTATCCTTCCTGCACCAAAGGCCACGTTGACCACAAACACCACCTAGTTGGGGTGGGGTGCATTTCTTGGGATGGACTGTTCAAGTCATATGGTCCCCAGAAAAGACCAAATTGCATATAAAAGTCTTAGAGATGGGAACGTCACTCTTAACATTACAGGCCTTTCAGAGCCATCTTCCTCTAGGGACAATTACTATTCAGATCGACAATATGTTGCTACACAGTTAAGGCTCTTATACATAGTACAAGCAGAAAACTATAATTAAAAGTGGAAAGGGATGATGTTGAAACAAGGGGGGGGGAGTTCAAGAAACAAGGAGAGACTTTGATTTTGGATGCAGGCCTTAAAGGAGAATAGCAGTAATCATACAGTATATTATAAGTAGCAGAAAGTATCCTAAGAACTAAGCCAAGATGGGAATGGTGAAAGGAAATTCTGCTGATTGGGATGACTGCATTTAGCAATATAGATAATAGGCAAGAGGGGGCTGAAATGTATTGGAAAAAACTGGCAAAGGAACCAAGGTATTGGGAGCAAATAACTAGAGGGAAGATGATAGAATGGGAAGATGCCAAGAATTTTATTGGATTGCAGGATAGAGATTGCCTTCCCTATCAAGAGCTGATATCAGACTATATGCAATGAGAAAGAAATAGGGGGGTTCTAAAGGAAAGACCAGCACTGGTAGAGTTTTTAGTAGAATCTAGAACAGAAGTTGCCATTAAAAAAGGAATAATTAGTAGGGCATATAAAATATTGCAAGATGACTATAAGCATCAGTCAGAGGAGATTAGAAAGGACTGGGAAGAGAGATTGGATAAGCAATTCACAAAGAAACGATGGGAGGATATGTGTATGTCTCCCAACTATGCAATAAAACCTAGAAGATTTAGGATTTTTGCCTGGAAATGTTTACATAGATATTTTTATACCCCAAGTAGCCTCCAGAGAATTTTCCTTAGGTAGACAGAAAATGTTGGAGGTGTGATGGGGAAGAAAGAGGTAACTGGGAACATATTTTCTAGGAGGGCGGTGAGTTGGCAGACTTTAAGTATTTCTTGTGGGATAAAGTGTTGGAGATGCTAGACGGACAGATTGGTGTGACAAGGGAGATGATTTTTCTGAGCTGTGATACAGAATCAGAATTGCCTAGACATTGTAATGTCTTGCTGTGTGTAATTATGGTGGCTGCCAAAAAAGCAGCTACTAGAAAATGGAAATCAAAATCGAAACAAACTATACTAGAAGTAGTGAATATAGTAACTGAAATAAAACAACTGGAATTGAGATATTTACATATGAAAAAATAAGAATTGTGGAAACAATACATACAAGGGAGGAGTTATGTTTAAAAGAAGGCAAGACTTAAATAGGCTATGTAATGTTTGACTGAAAATGATTGGGTAGATTATAAGAGATGTATAATGTTTGCAGCTGGGAGTGTTTCAGTATGGTTTGTGATGTAAAATGCTTGCAACTAGGATTGTGTCAGTGTAGTTTGATTTCATCTATGCAAATGTATGATTGCCTATGTTGTAAGTGCTTAATAAACACTTGGTTAAAAAAAAGGGCAGGAAATGAATAATTTTTGTACTGTTGCTTAGGTTGTATGATATATAGAAATATATGTGAAGTATAATGTTTATAAATATGAACTTGTTAATACAGTTTGATTACTTTTTATATAAATGGAAACTTGCCTATGTCAAAAGTGATAATCCAATAAAGGTGTTTAAAAAACAGACGGACAATATATCAGTGGTATGGTATGTCAACAGACAAGGGAGAACCAGATGTTACCTTCTTTGCCAGGAGGCAATGAGAGTCTGGCAGTGGGCAATCTCCTCAAATCGCTTTGTTGTAGCAATGTACATACCGAGGAAATCTAACATTCTGGATGACAAGCTCAGCAAGACTATCCTGGTGCCTCATTCATACAGTGGCAAAAATGTTTTGCAAATGGGGTCAAGCTTGCTGCAGCCTGTTTTTCTCTCCCCTCAACAACAAGCCTCCAGCAGGTTTTTGCCCTAATTCCCTCTCAGCAGAAGTCACTGAAGGATGTTGTTGTCCACGGTTGGCCCTCCAGTCTCCTATATGCTTACCCTCCTTTGTCACTTATCCCCAAATTTCTTAAGGAAGCACTCCAGTTGAAGAGCAAGGTAATCCTTATTGTTCCATTCTGGCCTCTGCAAGTATGAACCCTGCCTATGGTCTCATCTACTATGTCCCCTTGGACTCTGGACCCTATTCCACATCTACTGTCACATCCATCAGGGATGACTTATCTGGACATTACAGGCCTTTGACTGCATAGTTTCTTCATTTTCAGTGATGGCTAGACATTTCAAGATTTCCTTACTATTCACTAAATTTTATTTTTATCCCAAAAACTCTCTATGACAAAAAATTATAAGAGTAAATAGAAGAGATTCTCCTTTTGGGGACAACAGAGAGAGTTGGATCCTTTCATTGCTCCAATCCCCACTGTTTTAGATTTTCTTGCTTCAGTTTTCCAAAGTGGGACTAGTTTCTCCACAGTCAAATTTCAGCTGGCTGCCATCTCTAACTACCATACAGGAGACAATGCTTCCTCTCTGGCTTCACCCAAGCTATGTAAAGCTTTCCTTAAAGGTACCTTTTTACCTAGACCTCTGATAAAGGATCCTGCTCCACCTTGGAATCTATTGTGTTAAGAGTTTGGTACAATCTCATCTCAGATTTCTTTCTTAGAAGTCAGTCTTTCTTGTGGATATTTCCTCTGCGAGGCCATCTCTAACTACCATACAGGAGACAATGCTTCCTCTCTGGCTTCACCCAAGCTATGTAAAGTATTCCTTAAAGGTACCTTTTTACCTAGACTTCTGATAAAGGATCCTGCTCCACCTTGGAATCTATTGTGTTAAGAGTTTGGTACAATCTCATCTCAGATTTCTTTCTTGGAAGTCAGTCTTTCTTGTGGATATTTCCTCTGCGAGGCAAGTTTCTGAACTCCAAGCACTTTCTTCAAAACCACCTTATTTGATTTTCCATAAAGATAGAGTTACTTTATGTACTAGCACTTCATTTCTACCCAAAATTGCCTCTGAAACAAATGTCAATCAAGTTATCAATTTGCCAGTTTTCTTTCCACATTTTGACAAAAGAGAGTACATGCATAGGCAACTAAATTTTTATCTTCATATGACGAAGGAATTAAAAAAAACTGACCAACTGTTTGTTTCCTTTTCCAGTAATACATCAGGAAAATCAGTATCCAAAGTTACCCTAACCAAATGGATAGTAGAGTGTATTTTCTATGTTTACTCTTTAAGAGATTTAACCTTGCCAAAGCCTCCAAAAGTGCACCCAACCACAGTCTGCCTTCTGGTCAGGAGCTTCCACTGGTGATATTTGTGCAGTTGCCACTTGGTCTAATGTCCATACATTTCTTGCTCATTACAAGTTGGATATCATCTCCAGAAACAGGGCTGCATTTGGTTCTACAGTTCTTTGGAATATCCTTTCATGATGGCCACCTTAGGTTATCATAGTTGGGGAGTCTGTCCCATTTATTAAGGAATGAATGAAAATGACAACATCAGGTTTAAAAGTTATGTACTCACTATAACTATGCATCTGTGTTGTCCATTTTCATTCTTCCTCACCTCCCCACCCCCACTTCTTCCCCCATCAGTGTCTTTGGGAGTGGCATGATTAAGTTATTTATTAGGAACCATAGTTCCTGTCTGAGCCCCTTGTGATGATATGGGCAAGTGCCAGCATAGCCAGCTGTAGTTTTGTAAAGAATATGTCCTTTGAATATCAAACTGATTTGTACAAGATGCTTGTGTTACAAAAGTATTAGAACTGTATTTCATTTGTATATCAAATTGATTTTGTACAGATGCTTGTGCTGAAAATGTATTTGTGAGCTTTGTTTGTGTTGAAATGCATCAACAGTGCACCATGCTGAAATGAAGAGAAATGTACATGTATTATTGTAGCTGAATTAAATGTATATGTTTTAATAGAGGATACTGACACAGCAGAGGTTAACTTTAATAAAAAAATAAGGGAAATTTAAATGAGCTGTTAAACTCTTAAAAGGTACCTCACAGTGCTGAATAGGACTGGAGACTCTGGGTCTGGTGAAAACCCTCTGTCCATTATCTCAGTGAAAAGTGGGGAGGCCCCAGGCACTGCCCTAAACATTTGGATGTGTATTGTGGCCATCTGTGCTGACTTCCTCTCTCAGCTTCAAAGGGTAATACGGTGATAACCTAGAGTCAGGTCACCAGATGTGGACATTCTGTCAGCCCTCTTGGAAATTATATTTTAGATAATACAAAGAGAAATCTCAGAGTATTAAATATTCTGTTTTGGGGAGCCTGACTAAAAAGACCCTCACCCACAGCATCTTGCCTTGCAGTAGTCACTAACTTAACCAGGGAACAATAGTTATTTTAAATTAGTCAGAAAAGTAGCGAAGCTTAGTTTACATATTGTTTTTCTATATTTGTCTGAGTCTGTCCATCAGTGTGCTTTACAGTATTTCTGTGATTTGAATTCTATGGGTTACTGTGAATATATATTCAGTATTTCCATGCTCTTTTATTATTTATTATTAAATATATTTAAAACTTCTATTGTGGCTGGTACTTGTAGAAAGTATCTAACCTTTGAGAGTACGTATATTAATTTGGTGACACTGTGTGGGCCACTCCAGAAGGCCTAGCTGTCTTGGTCAACTACTATCATTTGTATTAGTATTAATATTGCACCGTATAATTGGATAACCTTTGTAAGAGCCTTATTGTAACTGACTGGTGGCAGTGTATCTACCTTATAGTTTGGGCAAAGCTGGTAGAGTGCGTAATCTGTGCCAGCCTTTCTTAGGTGTGTGTGCATGTGTGTGTGCATGTGTGCATGCGTGTGTGTGTGTGTGTGTGTGTGTGTGTGTGTGTGTGTGTGTGTGTGTGTGTGTGTACTTGGGGCAGGGATGTGAAGCACTGGGGTCACAGAGAAGGTGCTGGAGGACTTAGGTTGGACACTCAGCTAAGGACCTAACCCTACAGATGTATGAGTGGGGAGACTTATTGGGGACCTGGAGGGAGACAGATATACAGAAATCCAGACCCCAGGCTGAGTCTGCTCCCTGTGTGCTCTTAAGGGAAATTGTACTTGATGCAGGGAGGTCTGCATCTGGAAATACTAAGTGTATCCATTTGTTTTCCAAGTGCACATCCCTCTCCAGTGTCAGTGGTGAGGATTCAGGCTCCTTGATTACTGGCACAGTGTAGAGATATCACATATTGGTGGCAGTGGTAGCCATCACATATTGGTAGCAGTGGTTGGCATCACACCCCTATTCTGTAATCTTACTGTTTTCTTTCTTATTACAACTTATATTTTAGATTGCTATATTATATAACAGTAAATGCAATCTGAGGTAATGCAGTGGTTAGGGGCATTATGGGTAAAGGCAGGCGCTCCAGAGTCCGATCCAAGAATCTAAAGAAAAGCAGTTAAGTCGGATCCGAGACCCATATGTTGAGGAAAAATGAAAATGGGCAACACCGATGCATAGTTATGGTGAGCACATAACTTTTAATTTTGGGAATGTAATGAATTGACAGGCTTCAAACATTTTTACTGAGTACTCCATCAGAAATATTGGGTGAGGAACTGAGTGTAACTAAGGAAAGTTTTTTTTTTTGAACTGGGATACAGGATCCGAATTGTCTAGGCACAGTAAGGCCTTGTTAAGTTTGATTCTGGTGACTGCCCAAAAGCAATTACTAGAAAATGGAAATCAAAATTTAAGATAACTATACTTGAAGTAGTGAATATTGTAACAGAGATAAGAGAACAGGAAGTGGAATCTTTAGAAAAGAGTAGGAGTAAATTACATAGAAGAAAATGGAAATGGCGGGACCAATAAATGCAGAAAAATGTTTTGGAGGAGGAATGAGTTTTATTAGAAAGCAGGAATTGATAATTCATGTAATGTTTCTTAGATTATATGATATATAAAATATATGATTTATAATGTCTGTAAACTTGAACTAGTTAATATGGTTTGATTACTTTTATACAAATGTAAAATTTTATGTTGTCTTTTTTGGTCTGATTCAATGTGTGGGTTGTCAGATCTGACTGTATCCAACGTCAGTGCCTTATACCAGAGCTTTGGATCTGAGAATTCTGACTCCACCCCTACCCACAATTCCCCTGTCCTGCCTGAACTATCTCAGATCTCATTTGCCACTTGAGTAAACCAGATGCATGGACCAAGAACTCTATCATTATTCATAAGTGAATTATTTTTCTTCCCCCCCCCTTTTAAAAAATTGTGATAGCTTGTAGTATTAGATAGTGTTAGGACATTAGTAGACCTTTTATATAGTTTGGTGTGTTCATTATAGCCTTTACCAATAGTTTTCTTCTGTGGGTGTTTATGTAGATAATATTAGGATACTAGTTTAGTGAATTTCTTCTTAGAAAAGTAATTCTATTATTTAATGAAATTACTTTTCTTTGATGTCAGCAGGTTTTAAAAAGTACTCTTCATGGAGCATAAAATACTACCCCAAGACCCACGCTCACTGTGTGTTTACTGCATTGCACTTTTATTTTAGGATTCGTGTTCTATCTCTGTTGATTTTGGCACTAGAGCCTTTCAAGAGTAGAGAGAGAAATTGATTTTGAAAGGTCTTTTCCCTCTGCAGACAGGGTCCAACATGTCTTCAGACCCAAAGACATCCACCTTTTCCCCTTCTTCCAAAAAGAAGAGGGATAAGGAATTGAAGAGATCCAAAGAGAGAGAAAGAGAAAGAAAGGGGAAAAGTTGAAGAGAAATTGAAAGAAAAGAGACTGAAGGATCACACAAAAAAAACTAAGAAAAGGTCTCCTGACCCCACAGCTATTGTGGGTCTGGCACCTAAGTATTGAGACAATTCGATCAGAATGTTGCTCGAATCCAGACTCCTTCTCTGAAGATGTCCTGTACTCCAGCACTGATAAGTCTCAGGCTTCATTCTCCCATATTACAAAAGATACCTTTAAAGCCTGCATTGCTAGCCTCATTCTGTAGATCTAGCCGATCTACTAGGAGCCTCACAGAGTTCACCATCAACTAAATGATAATGCAGTTTTGAGGATACAGATTCAGCTGGGAGTCCTCCCACCTCTGCCTCCAAGGAAAGGTCTAGGATTAGCCCTTTCCACCCCAGTTGCTCAGCCTTCTTAACTTCCTACATCATATCCATTTCCAGAACTGGTGTACATTGAAATCAACCTTCCCATGGTATCAGCTTCAGAGTCGACAGCCCTGGAGACTTAGCCATTGACATCTTCCCTTACTCACTCAACATTATTACACTTGGATCAAGTAGAGTCCCAGAGACAAAGCGTCAGTGTCAGAACTCCAGCTGTAGAGTTGACCTCGAGATTTTCGGCGACGTCACTGCCAGTTAAGGCTTTGGCATTAGACATCTCAGTTTTGAAGTCCTCCTTGGGGCTTTCAGCCATTGGAATCAAGAACACTTCTGACTCAACTAATATAGGTAATTATTGTTTCTAATGGCTGAGTCAGCTTTCGAGGCTGTGGAGAGGTCCTTGGCTGGGCCCAGACAACTGGTATGCTCCCAGAGTTCAGATACATCCAGATTCCCTATGAAGACTTCACCTACCTCTTCACATTCTGGTATACATGGATAGACAGATCCCTTAGGCTTTGAGAGGCTTCAAGAGTACTTGGCACTCGGGCCCCATGTCCGATTCTGATGTGTCCTCCTTGGGAGTCTCAAGGCGCATTCCCCAGAAGAGGACTTTTAAAAGAATGCATATTGACTCCTGTCCTGAGTCTATAACTAAAGACACCAAGATAGATGAGGGAAAAGGTACTCCAAGATCCCTCCTGAAGAAGTCTGTTTTGGAGACCTCAACTTGGTGAAACAGAGGAGGGGATAGTTTACCAAAAGTCCTTCTTCTGATGAGTTGATGTTTCTCGAAGCCTTTGGGTCTGGCCCTTCAACTTCCTGGGTGGTCACCCTTCCCAACACCTTAGTCAGTCTTATCACTCAGAAAACCAGGAAGGTGCTTGTTGTAGCAGAGCCCATTCCAAAGAAGCCACACATAAATGTAGTTGCCCCTAAAGAATGGAAGTTCTGGGGTAGGGGTCCCCCTATAGAAGCAATGGTGGTAGTAGCAGATGTTAAAAAGGGATTGTCCAAGGAGAGCAAAGGGCATTGGCTAGATTGCGGAAATGGACATAAGCTTCAGCCACCTTCTATCTTTGTGTGCTGAACTACATAACTCACTTGACATTCTTCCAGAGGGATTTAATAAAGGAGCTTTCAAATTCCCTAGGGGGTAACTTAAGATACTCAAAAAACTGTGGATTCCAAGTTGTCTGTCCTGCAGTCATCTTCAAATGTAGCCTTGAGGCTACTTTCTAACGCAGCAGATGGTGCAGCCTAAGCAGACGGTACAGGTATTGCAATGCATCGTCATACCTGGATGGAACTCTGCAACTTTGCAGAAAGCTTTAAAACGTCTTTTATAAATGCCCCATATGGTAGCTTCACCTTGTTTGGACTGGATATACCTACCAGAAGTGAACAGGACAATAAGACCTTGCCTGCCATTGGAATCCATTTTTCAAACCATCAGAGATGCTTATCCAGGAATCAAAGAGAGGTAAAACAAATGTGGTTCAAAAAATCTCAGGGTTTTCATTACGGCTGTTATGGGGCTAGGTCTCCCAGAGGTATGGGAGGATGAAGCAGTTCTATGGGACATTGCCCAAGTGGCATAGAAAATCTGAAAAATCAAGGTTTCCATGGATCTCTCACAGAGAAACCTTATCAGTCTCCCTGAACACTAGCCTGAATGCTGCACTGTGGAGGCAGTCAGGAGGTGCTTCTCCTTGCACCCTCTAGCTTGGCAAAATATGACTTCCTTTGTGTGATTGCTAAGGATCATTACCAGAGGTTATACAATCCCCTTTTTGGAAACCCCAAGAATAAAACAAAAGATCTGAAGTAGGAGATTCATTTGTCTGCAACCTGTGGGTCATGGATCCGATATCGGATCCGAACCGGCATGGTTTACCAGCTATGGATCCAAGCTCTCAGCTTCTCCCCTCACCCATAATGCCCTGCTCTCCTCTCTTGACCTCAGATCTCGTTTGCCGCGCTAGTGACCAGATTTGTGTTCCTAAGCTCTTCAGCTAAGTGCAGTTTTTTCAGTGTTTAAAGTGCTAATTTTTGAATTTTTGTGTGAAAGTTGTGTGGAAGTTTAGGTTTCCTTTTTCTTTATACTTTTAGTGTTTTAAAATTTATTTTTCTTATCCCTCCCCTCGCTGGTAGCATAGTGTGTGTTTGGGGCCTGTGTGTGGTTTAGTTACTTTACTTTAACTTTAGTTTAAGTAACCTTTTGGTATTTGGGATGTCTGAACAACCCAAAGCTGTGTTCTCAAGTGCTCGAGTGTGGCCATAAGCTTTCCCCGGCTGATGGCCACACTCGGTGTGTTAGATGCCTTGGGGTTGAACACCTCACTTCTGGATGTTCCATTTGTGCAGGGTTCAACCCCAGGGCACTGAAGGAGCGGAGGTCCAAGCTTGTCTTGGCGGGTCTTTGCCACCGGACTCGGCTCCGGCCTCCGCTCCTTCATGGTTGTTTCCTCCGGCTCCCTCCTCCACCTGGGACTCAACCTCCCTGTAGTGGTTCGGAGGAGAGGGAAGCTAGAAAGAAGGACCGGAGGGAGAAGCACCATAAGCGGCGGGCCGAGACCTCTTTCGGCCCCGCCAGCCAGCGGCTTCTCCTCCGGCCTCCTTGTCTGTTGGCTCTCCTCCTCGGCTCCGGTCTCCTGTGTGTTTTCACGGGACCCGAGGAGGAGGAGACCCGATCTCCGAGGCTATCGAGGAGGCACTCAAGGCCTACCTCGGTAGCCTCGTCGAGATCAACTTATAGCCTGTCAGATGCTGATCTGGACCGGATGATGAGAAGGTTCATCCAGGCCCAGATGCAGATGGGAGTGTCTTGCCTCCCCTCTGGGGAGCTCTTTTCAAGCCAATTGCTCCTCCTCCGACCCGCTACCGGGTTCGGAGCAGTTGGAGCCGAGCAGCCGGGCGGGGTGGGTCGGCTCCGATAATACTTGGTACCGGATCCGACCCTGCCCTTGAGTGCCGGATCCGACCTCTCAGAGCCTGGATCCGAGCCTCGGATCCGGGGATCAGTGCTCCTTGGCGCCTGTGTCGGAGCGCACTGTCCTCGGATCCGAGAGCGCCGGCTCGATCCACTCGGATCTGAGGGGAGCCGATTGTCGGATCCTTTGGTCGAGGTCGGCTCCCTTCGGCTTTTGATGTAGTGGAGAGGGCCCTGTTGAGGGTCTCCGGACCCCGGCACTTGCTTCTCCATCCCGCTCCCTCTGCACTGGGTCAGGCTTCCACCGTCCGGCCCTTGGGACAGCCCGCTCCTTTGCCCCAAGCTGTTCCCCTGGAACAGGTTACTGTTGCAGGAGTCCTCTGACAGCCCCCGGAGGATGTTCCCGCAAACATACGTGCAAAAGGAGGCACATTGACTCCCGAGTCTCTCACAGAAGACACGGATTTGGAGGAAGGGGAAGGCTCCCCACGGTCACCCCCTGAGGATGTCTCATTTGGAGACATCATGGAAATGCTCCGCATAAGGGGGGGGGTGGTCGGCCCCCAAGTCTTCCTCGGACGAGTCCGTGTTCTTGGAGGCATTTGAAGCGGGCCCGTCTACCTCTTGGGTGTCCCCTCCTGCCGACCCCCTGGTGGACCTCATTACCACCAGGGCGTGGAAGGAACCGGACACTGTGGAGCCAATCTCTAAAAGGCCCGACCGTATTCTCAGTCCCCCGGCTGACCGTGCCCATTGGAGTAAGGGGCCTCCGGTAGATGCCATGTTGACGGCGGCCACCAAGAGGGAACTTGCTCAGGAGAGTCCTCAGTCCATCCCCGAGCAAGGAGTCTCGGATGATGGACCGCTTGGGGAAGCGGATGTTTAGTTCAGCGACCTTCTCTGTGAGGGCGCTGAACTACCTGGCACACGTGATTAGGATGCAGCGCGATCTTATTAAAGAATACGCTGCATCCCCCCCTGAGTCCATGTCGGAGGAGGACAAAGTGCTGCACTCCACCCGCATGGCCACTCTTAGGTCCGTCACCAATACCTCTATGCGGCTACTGTCCCATGCTACGGAAGGTGCCGCTAGAGCCGCAGGGGCAGGCCTAGTTACTAGATGTCAGGCCTGGCTCCGTCATTGCGATTTCTCAGAGCCCTTCAAAGGCGTCATTCGGACGCCCCCTTCGATGGTTCTGCCCTCTTTGTCAAAACTGTTCGCGACACTTTGACCCAGAGCGAGAAGGACGGGAAGACGCTGTCTGCCGTCGGAATCCTCTTCTCTGCACCCCAGAGGCCCTATTCTAGGAACCAAAAGGGACAGAAGAAGATGTGGTTCCGGAAGTCGCAGCAATCTCAGCCTGCTCCGGACAACCAGTCCTTCCGTGGCAGAGGAGGACAGGGAGGACGCCGCCCTAGGGGCAGAGGGGCTCCCAGGAACTTCGGGTCCAGAGAACCCTTCTCTGAACGGCCCGCGCAGCAGCCCTGAGGGGTTGCTCGGCTGCTCCACTCTGGAGGCAGTCGGGGGACATTTTTCGGAGCACCTAGCGGCATGGGAGTCCATAACATCAGACCGCTGGGTCCTCCAGATCATATCCAGAGGATACCGTATACCCTTTCTTCACTTGCCAAAATTGAAGTCCCTCGCCGACGTTCCACCCGGTCAGTGGGAGGCCGCTTTGGCAGAAATTGGCCATCTGCTAAAGAAAAGAGCCATCCAGCCCGTCCCCCAGACCAGATCGGATCAGGGTTCTACTCCAGGTTCTTTTAGTGCCAAAAAGATGGGGATCTAAGACCAATTTTAGACCTTTCACTCTTGAACCTGGCAGTTCCCAAGGAGAAGTTCGAATGGTCACGTTGCAGTCTATTCTCCTTCTGGGAGAAAATCACTGGATGTGCTCCATAGACCTCAAGGATGCGTACTACCACATTCTAATGGACAGGCGCTCCAGGAGGTTTCTCCGCTTCCGGCTGGGAGCCAGTCACTACCAATTCCGGGTCCTTCCCGTTGGTCTCACCACAGCCCCCAGGGTGTTCACCAAAGTATTAGCAGTGGTAGCGGCCCACCTGAGGCTTCAGGGGGTACAGGTCTTTCCCTTTCTGGACGACTGGCTTCTCACCGCCCCAACAAGGCATCTACTACTATTGGCGCGAGACTCCTTTCTCCATCTTGCTCCCCGTCTGGGCATCACAATAAACACAAAAAAATCCAACCTAGCACCCACGCAGCTCATAGATTTTATAGGTGCCAGGTTAGACACAAGGAGATTAAAAGCCTTCCTCACTGCGGACAGAGTTCAAAATCTGCAATTCCAGGTGTGGGCCATTCTCCAGTCAAGCTCAGTTCCGGCGGAGTTGTTCCTGAGGGCCCTAGGGTCCATGGCTGCAGCAATAGCGCTTCTTCCTCTCGCCAGGTTCAATATGCGCATCCTTCAATGGACACTCCTAGTTCAGTGGTCGTATCTTGCTCTTCCTATGCATCATCCCATTGTGATCAGCAAGGCTTGCAAGCGGTCCCTCCTGTGGTGGCTACACTCTCAAGATCTCCACAGAGGCCGCCCATTTTGTGCTTCTCCCCCTCTCGCCACGGTGACCACGGATGCCTCCCGCCTCAGGTGGGGGGGGCATTTTGCAGGCCGGACCGTCCAAGGCACGTGGAACGATTCAGAGACCTTACTGCATATCAATGTTCTAGAGATGAGAGCAGTGCTCTTAGCGTTGCTAGCACTTCAGGCCTTTCTTCCCTTGGGAACAATTGCGATTCAATCGGACAACATGTCGGTTGTTTGGTATATCAATAAGCAAGGAGGAACCAGGTCTTACCCGCTTTGTCGAGAAGCCATGAGAGTGTGGGAATGGGCAATCTCCACCAACCGCTTTCTCATAGCAACGCATATTCCAGGTCGGTCCAACATCCTGGCGGACAAACTCAGTCGCACCATTCTCACCCCTTACGAGTGGTCTCTCAATACTCAGGTAGCGGAACGCATTTTCGCACGGTGGGGAACTCCTTGTTGCGATCTTTTTGCCTCTCCCTCAAACACCAAGTGCGACAGTTTTTCGCTCTGATACCTCCTCCCAGAGGTTCCCAAGAGACGCTCTGGTGCATGCTTGGCCACCCGGTCTTCTTTATGCTTATCACCCCTTGCCTCTGATGCTCCAAGTTCTTCAGAAAGCCTCTCGGTTGGGGTGCAGAATGATTCTCATTGCTCCATTTTGGCCTCGACAGATCTGGTTCCCCTTCCTAAGGTCTCACTCAGTGAATCCTCCTTGGATTCTAGATCCCATTCGGATCTGATATCTCATCCATCCCACTTATCTCCTCCGAACCCGGACAACCTGAAGCTGACCGCTTGGCTGCTCCAGTTCCACTCTTGATCAGGACTCCCGTATTTCGTCCCCTGTTAAGGCCATCCTGGTGGCAGCTCATAAGCCATCCACTAGGAAAGTCTACCGCAGCAAGTGGAAACGGTTCTCTTTGTGGGCGGCAAGGCCTAAACCCTTCACAGTTCCTCTCCCTTTGGTGCTTGATTTTTAACCACTCTTTTAATGATGGTGCCAGCAGTTCCACGGTCAAAGTACAACTTTGCGGCAATTTCTCATTATCACATTGGTCATGACTCCAATCCACTGCTGTCGGCCAAGTTATGTAAGATTTTCCTTAAAGGTACTTTTCTTCTCAGGCCCCCTGTAAAGCAAGCGGTTCCTCTTTGGGACCCTTCCTTAGTTCTCCAGACCTTGACCGCCCCCCCCCCTTCGAACCGGCGGCTACGGTAGATCTGAAATTCTTATCTTTCAAGACCGCCTTCTTAGTAGCCATTACTTCGGCCAAGAGAGTCTCAGAGCTTCAAGCATTATCAGCTAAACCTCCTTACTTAGTCTTTCATCCGGACCGTGTTTACCTCAGGACCAACCCGTCCTTTCTTCCTAAGGTAGCTTCTGAAGCAAACATTAATCAATCCATTAACCTCCCTGTCTTCTTTCCGAAATATGAAAACAAAGGTGAATACAAGCTTCATTCCTTAGATGTTCACAGGCAACTTAGATTTTATCTAAACAGGACGGCTGGTCATAGGCAATCCGACCAGTTGTTCATTTCCTTTGCTAAATTTAATTTGGGCAAACCAATTTCTAAAGTCACATTATCTCGCTGGATTTCACAATGTATCTTATTGGCTTATCAAGCTTCACGGAGGGTGTACATGCCCATTCAACCCGGTCAGTCTCTACCTTGGCAGCCTTTAAGGCCAGGATTCCTCTAGATGGTATTTGTGCAGCAGCCACGTGGGCTTCATCTCATACTTTTATTTCCCACTACAAGTTGGATCTTACATCTAGGGGTAGAGCATCCTTTGGCTCGCGGTGCTCCGGAATATCCTTCCATGATGGCCGCCCAAGATTCAGGTAGCTGGGGACTCTGTCCCACAGGTTGCAGACAAATGAATCTCCTACTTCAGATTTAGAAGTTATGTACTCACCATAACGTTCCATCTGAGTAGGTGTATTCATTTGTCTGCAACCATCCCGCCCTCCTATCCCCCCTAGCCTTTCAGTTTCCTGCATATGATGTTTTACCCTTTTCAGGGTGTTCTTGCTGTTGGCAAACTCGATCTGAGGTCATGAGGGGAGAGCAGGGCATTATGGGTGAGGGGAGGAGCTGAGAGCTTGGATCCATAGCTGCTAAACCATGCTGGTTCGGATCCGATATCGGATCCATGACCCACAGGTTGCAGACAAATGAATACACCTACTCAGATGGAACGTTATGGTGAGTACATAACTTCTTAATTCCGAACACTCCACCCAATCATTTGCAATATGCAGCAACAAAAGTTGAAAAGTTGCTGGGCAAAAGAGTCATCCAACCGGTCTCCCAAGACCAGTCAGAATCTGGGGTCTATTCAAGGTTCTTTTTCATACCAAAAAAGACACGGGACCTAAGACCAATTTTAGATCTCAGCAATCAGAATCAATTCATAAAACAGATGAAATTCCGGATGATCACAATTCAGTGAATTCTACCTCAACTCAGGATGATTTGATGTACTCTATAGATCTCCAGGGCACCTACCTTCACATAGAAATCCAGCAGTAGTCCAGGAGGATTCTCTGTTTCCAGGTGGAAGTCAGTCACTATCAGTTCTGAACACTGCCATTCGGTCTCAACACAGCCTTCTTCCCAGGTGTTCACCAAGATAATGGCCACTGTGACAACCTATGTCAGACTTCAAGGGATTCAAGTATTCCCATATCTTGACAACTAGCTTCTAACTGCTGCCTGCAGGGATCCACTTCTTACACATCAGTCATTCTTACTATAACTGGCAACTCACCTGGGCATCTCTATAAATACCAACAAAAGCAAGTTACCACCTACCCAATCCATAGAATTCATAGGCTGCCATATAGACACTGTACATCAGATAGCAAAGCATAGGTCAAATCAATCAGATCAGTTGCTTTTCAGGTAATACATCATCCCAGCCCCCAGGCTCAACTGATTGACTTCCAGGTTTAATGGCTTCCTCCATTGTAATGATTCTTTTAGCCAGGTAACAAATGAGAGTTCTACAGTGGACATTAATTGTACAGTGGTCTCAGAAAATGCATCCCCTTCACTACAGAATATGAGTCATGCAGGTGTGCAGGAACTACATTCACTGGTGGGTTCATCTGACTCAGTTACTCACGGCAGACTATTCTGCCCTCCGACACCCAAAGCCACACTGACCATGGATGCATCCCTTCTTGGGTGGGTGGGGGCTGTTTCGAAAGGAGAACTGTTCAAGGAATGTGGTCCTCAACAAGAGGCCAACCTTCACTTCAGTATCTTGGAGTTAAGAGCAGTCCTGCTTACATTGCCCAAGGATGTGAGTGCCATACACTCAACAGTATGTTAGTGGTTTTGTAACATCAGCAAACAAGGAGGAACCAAGTCATACCCCTTTTGCTGGGAAGCCATGAGAATCTGGCAGTGGGTGATGTCTTTGATCCACTTTCAAATAATAATGCATATACCTGAGATGTCCACAACATTCTGGGGGACAAACTGAGCAGAACTATATAACTGCCTCATGAGTGGTCTGTCATCAAAACAGTGGCAACAGAGAACTTCAGCCACAGGAGCCAGCCTTCCTGCAACCTTTTTGCTTCGTAGCTAAACAGCAAATGTAAAAGTTGTTTTGCCCAGGGTCAGACACAGAGAGATGGTCGAGTCCATCCTTGGCCCCCAGGTCTCGATTACACCTTTCCCCCTATTCCAGTTATTACCAAATTCATTCAGAAAAAGTGCAAGACCAAGGTAATCCTCATTGCCTCCTTCTCTCCTCAGCAGTTATGGTTCCCCTTTCTTTTGCCTTACCTAGTTCTCCCACCCTGAGTTCTGGATCCATTGCTGGATCTCCTTACACACATCTCTGGGCTACCTGGAATTAAAGACCCTAAAACTAACCGCATGGTTTCCCCAAGTCTACCAATTGCCAGAGATGCTAGCCTTTCCTCCCCAGTAGTGCCAATCATATCTTCCTCTCAAAGGAACTCTACAAAAAGACTTACAAGAGGAAATCAAAGTGTTTTTACATTTGGGTGTCCTCGAATGGGGCTAGACCCCTTTCCAGCACCACTCCCAAAAATTTTGGAATCTCTTTCAGAACTTTTCATGGCTGGGTCAGGTTATTCAACAATTAAAGTACAATTGGCAGCCATTTCAAACTTTTACATAGGGTTCAATAAAGCTACCATTGCTTCCATCAATGTTTCCAAGGCTTTTCTAAGAGGCACCTTTTTATTGAGACCCCCAGTTCATGATCCATTCTGTTCCTGGGATGTCACCATTTTTCTCAGGTCTTGAACCCAGAAACCCTTTGACTCAGCAGCATCCACAGATATGAAGCTTCCTTCTTGGAATACTTGTTTTTCTGGTTGCCATTACTTCTGCCAAATGAGTAGCAGAAATTCAGGCACTCTTGTGTAAGGTTCTCTTCCTGGTCTTTCATAAAGACAGTGTGTCTCTGAGAACAAATCCTTCCTTTCTCCCAAAAGTAATTTCTGTATCAAACTTAAACCAACTAATTGACTTGGCAGTTTTCTTCCCCAGTTTCTCCAACAAAGCATATGTTACACAAATTAGATGCACACAGGCAGCTCCGCTTCTGTCTCCACTGCACCAAGACTGTCAGAAAGTTGGCTCAGTTGTTTATATCTTTCTCTAAGAAAAAGTTGGGACAATTAGTGTGTAAAGGAACACCCTCAAGAGGGTTGGCAAATTGCATTTCCTTTCTGTATGATTCACTAGGCATGCCTCTACAATCAAAGCCCAAAAAACACTCTGAGCGCAATGGCAAACTCAACAGCTTTTGCTAAAAGAGTTCCTATAAGCAACATATGTGCAGCAATAACTTGGTCCTCAAGACATACTGCTGTGTCTCACTACAGGTTAAATGTGCCTTCCAGGACGCACACATCTTTCTGATCTGCCATACTCAGGAAAATCTTTCCTTGAGTCCACCCTGGTACCAGTCAGCATACCTCTCAACTGTCCATATTTTTGCAGCGTGTTCAGATTTTTGCCTGATATTTTTGGCCTGCTCCTCATAAAATGTGTTTTTCTGGACTTTTGTGGCAAGTCAGTCAGGATTGAATTCACTAAATAATAACAGACATTTGAGTTTCAGACTTCATATCTTTCAGAAAATGCATGGTAACACAAAACATTTTATTCTAGCAACTTTCTAAGTTTATAAAAGCAATATTTAAAATATATCCCTATTCTTGGGGCTTTGTCCAGATTTTTTGTGCTAAGAGTTTGAGAGCTGTTCCTGTCAGGTAGCATGAGAATCTGTCCTACACATTGAATCAGATGAAACAAGACAACATTGGATATGACAGATCTATGTTGTGTTCTTTTCATCTGGTTCAACTCCCCTCCTTTCCCAATCCAAATTGTCATTTGGCATCTAAGGATCAGCCAGATCTCCTTTGGACCTTGTCTAATCCCTTATATCTCCCTTACCTGTTATAATATTTTACTGTCCTGTTCTACTTGCTCTGTAAGGCAAATGAGTATATACCTTCTAGGTATACACGTGTGCATGTCTCTCTCTACATACATATATATATATATATATATATATATATATATATATATATATATATATATATATATATATATAGACATACACACACACACACACACACACAGTGTATATATATGTGTGTGTATGTGTATATATATATATATATATATATATATATATATATATATATATATATATATATATATATACACACACACACACATACATATACACACACACACACACACATATATATATATATATATATATATATATATATATATATATACACACACACACACACACACACACATATAAGTCTACTTCAAATGATTGAAGTGCCACAGCATCAGACATCTGATCGAGTACCAGATGATCCAAGTTGTGGAACATCAGCAATAAAAAAAAAATGAAATTGGAAAACAAAAAACATCCTGTTTCACATTTTTGCAGGGCACTCCCCACTCCCCATGCTACTTAAGTATGCCAACCCCGAGATTGCACTACAATGAAGAGAAAGGTGTATGCTGTATGACAGTCTCGTTTCAGACTGTTCAATGTCCCACAATTTCGATCATCTGGTAGTCTATGATCCGATGGTTGATGTTATGGCACTACAATCATTTGAAGTAGACCCATAGATATATTTATATATATATATATATATATATATATATATATATATATATATATATATATATATGTGTGTGTGTGTGTGTGTGTAGGTTTACTATCAAAATGTTGAAAGTAAAACTATTTACTTGATCGAACTGACATTCCGAATTTGGTAATGTCACTTTTATGGAATTTTGAAAATCATTACCTGGACTTCCGCATTCGACCAAATTTAGAATGTCAGGAGGTGATGTCAGACCCTCAGGCATTTGTGCTGAAGCTGCTGTATGAATTCTGTGTCTGCAGCACAAGTTTTTACAGTTTTGCAGGGTGGCATGCCCCCCTGCACCCCCCACACCCCCTGCAAATTATATATCCCAACTCCAAGATCGCAATACAGTGAGGAAAATGCTAAATTTCCTAGTTCCCACTGTAGTGTGATCTATTAACAGAATGTCAGTTGCACATTAGTGAATGTACACTACTATTCACTAATGTGCATTTGAACATTTTCAGAACGGCATTATGGAAACTGGAAAAGATCCATTTGACCATTCCAGTTTTGCGTAAGTGCCATTCCACATTTTAATAGTAAACTATATCTATATCTGTCTATATATATATATATATATATATATATATATATATCTATATCTGTCTATATATATATATATATATATATATATATATATATATATGTACGCATGCACACACACACACACACACACACACACACACACACACACACACACACACAAGTATACACATAATGGCTATTTATGGTCACTCAGCAAACTCTACCTGAGATAGTTCAAGCAGGAGAGGGGAAGTGAAGGTAGGGAAGGAGTCAGAGCCCTTGAATCCAAAGCTTTTGTATAAGGCACCAAAGTTAGATCCTGACAGATCTGACAAACCACATGTTGAACCAGGTGAAAAGAAGACAACGTGGATCTATTGATCTGATGTTGTCCTTTTCATTCTTCCTCACTGATGGGTTATGGAGCCAATCCTTGGATCTGATTCAACCACATTCACAAGACTTAGGATCTGAGTTTTGAGCTCCTCCCTCCACCCATAATGGTTCTGTTCCATCTTCAACTCCTCAGATCTTGTTTGCCACAATTGCAGCAGGGCACAACTCCGAGTCCTGAGTTTGCAGCAGTTAATAAGAGTGTAATTTTTCAGGATATTTACTGCCTTTTTCTTGTTATAATAGTTCTTAATTGATTCTCATAATTGTTCTTCACTCCTCCTGTTAACTTTCAGTTTTTGCAGGCATTAGGGACCTTTTTCTTCCCTTTCTTGTGTATAACTTTGGTGCCTTTTGGCTCTTTCTATAAACATGCCTTATTATTATTGTTTAAAAAAAAAGTTTGTATTACAGTAAGTTTGTGGTACTGTAGTTTGTAGAGTGCTATATTTTTTGCAGTTAGCTTTGTTTTTTTCTGTTGCAGTCATATCTGAAAAAACAACTGGGTTTAAAAGATGCTCTTGGGCACAAGATCCCCAGTTTGGATGCCCACGAGAAGTGTGTCTTTTGCTAAGGGCCAGAACACTTAAAATCCCAACGTGTGGTCTGTGCTTCATTTAATCCAAGAGCCCTTTCAGACTACTGCAGTAAGTTGATCTTAAGGGTCTTCCTGCTTCTTCCTCTCCTGCGGCTCAAACATCTTCAAAAGCTCATGTCTGCAGAGAGTCAAAGAAAAGGTCCCTCTCTGTATCTTTGAGGGCTTCTGTGCCAGCTGAAAAGCTTAAAAAGGCTTTGGTTCCCACCCCATCAGATCCGAAGAATGTCGTGCCTCGTTTGGATCCACAAGACTCTTTGGATCCGACAGGCATGATCATCTTGGCCAGTTCACCATTACCTTCCATATCCACATCAGCCTTGGATCTCAGACCTTTGGATCCGATGGTTAGGTGATGATCTCTGGACTTGGCAATAAAACCAGCTTCCCTGGCTCTGCCTTCGAGACTGTTCCAGACACCAACCAAGCATTCTTGTCCCACTTCCTCAGCTTCATCTAGGTCCTCTAAGAGCTTGACAGGGGTGAATAATGACAGGATGATGCAGAAATTTCTCAGGGCTCAGATCCAGATGGGGGTCATGCCAACTCTGTCCACTGTCAGATCCATGAGTGCACCAGCCCAACCCATACAGTCTCCTTCTCTGATCTGACCAGTGCTCTTGGAGTCCCAAGATCCAAGATACCCAAGAGAGTTGGCATCGGATTAGAGGAAGCCCCCTTCCTCGACTGCAATGGTTTCCCTGACGAGCCCTTCTCCAGTACTGTTGGATCAGAGCAGGTCTCAGATCTGAGAAGTTGAGGCTGGGTCCAGGGGGTTAGGTTTGGCTTTGACACTGTCAGATCCATCCCTTCCCCTAGGTGCTTCGACCATCAACAGCTTGGGTCCAGTTATCTCTGCAGGGGGCAGATCCGGGGTTGGCCCTGACCTTTCATCCTCAGCTGCTTTGACTCCGAGGAGGGCAGGAGAGGTTTCCCCAGGTCTGTCAGCCTTCCAGGTGGTAGAAAGGACCTTCATTTTGCATAGAGATCCATCCTCTCACATCTCAGGTCCTACCCCTCCCCCATTATCAGGTCCAAGTGCTGAGCCCATCATTTCTGGTCTTGTAGGTCAGCCTACCTCTGGAAGCCTGCATACTCCTTTCCCAGAGGGTTTTCCCAATTCTTCCAACACCTCGCCCAAACACCCCACAGAGGAGGTACTACAGAAGAAGACATTCAAGAGGAGGCATATAAACTCCCCAGTGGAGCTCTTACTGAAGACACTGACTTCGATGTGGGAGAAGGATCCCCTCAGTCATCAGCTGATGACGTCTCCTTTGGAAATATGCTAGAAATCCTTAATCAGAAGGGTGGCTGATCTTCCCAACTTCCTTCTTCTGAGGTGTCAATGTTTCTGGAGGCTTTTGTGGCAGGCCCATCTATGTCTTGGGTGACCCCCCCCCTGTTGGATGAACTTATTGACCTAGTTTCCTGCCAAACGTGGAAGGAACTGGACACTGTCCAGCCCATCCTAAATGGCCAGCTAAATTTCTAGTTCCCCCAACAGACAGAACCCATTGGAGTAAGGGTGTTCCTGTTGATTGCCATTAAAGGAGCTAGCCAAGCAGAGCTCCTCTGTCCATCCACTGAATAAGGAGTCCCGAGTGATGGACAGATTTGGAAAGTGTGGCTACACCTCAGCCACTTTCGCACTGAGGTCAGTATATTACCTGGCACAATTTACACATTCACAGACATTTGATAAAGGAGCTCTCAAGCTCTCACAGAGTCCATGTCTGCAGAGGATCTCAGAAAGGTTTCTCCTCAATTGGCCACTCTTTCTTCCATTGCCAATTTATTGATGAGGCTTGTCTCCTATACAGCGGCAGGTGCCTCACGAGCAGCTGGTACAGGCATAGCCATTAGGAGAGATGCCTGGATGAGGCTATGCTACTGTGTGAAACCCTTTAAGATGTCTTTTCCTTTGGAGGTCACTTCTTTTCCCCTTTTCTAGGAAGTGTGGTCTCTCACAAACAGTTTGATTCAGTCCAACACCCTCTGCCTCCCAAGCAGCTAGGATTATAGGCGTACGCCACACACCTGGTCCCCTTTGGCTCCTCTTTGATCGGGTCATCAGTGAAAGATACACTTACCTGCAGTGAGCAGGAAGGAAAGACCCTGTCTGCCATCAGAATCATGTTTTCTACCCCTCAACAGATGTTCTGTAGAAACCAACGAGGTGGGAAGAAAATGTGGTTTTAGAAATCTCAGGGTCCTTTTCAAGACCCTTGTGGGGACACTTCCTGCAGAGGTGGAGGAGGAAGTTTCAATGGCAGATTTCACTCCAGAGGCAGAGGGGATCCACAGAACCAGGGCTTCAAAGACTCCATCTCTGATAGGCCCTATCAGTGCTCCTGAAGTGCTGCCCAGCTGTCCATCTCTGGAGACAGTCGGGGTCATGTTGTCCTGCAATGCCCGGACAAATCTTGCAAACAGTGCATGGATGCTAAGTATAATATCCAGAGTTTACTACATTCCCTTTTCCCTTCCTGTCACAAGGAAGAAACTCCCTGATGTTCTTCACAGTGAGAGGGAGTACCAGCTCATGAGATGCAAAAGCTGTTACAAAGAAGAGTCATCCAGGAGGTCCCACCTAAACAGATAAGATTTGGAAAGTTTTCCGGCTTGGATCTAAGAAATTTGAATCAGTATTTAAAGAAGTAAAAGTTTTGAATGGTTGCAATTCAGTCTATTGTGCCTCTTCTACACCAGGATGATTGGATGTACTCTACAGATCTGCAGGATGTGTATTGTCACATCAAGATAGACAGGCACTCTAGGAGACACCTGCACTTTTGGGTCTTTACTAATTCAGAGAACTGCCCTTTGGACTCACCAAACACTCCTGGGTATTCACCAAATCCATGGCAGCTCATTTGAGGCTTAAAGGATTCCAGGTGCTTCCCTATATCAGCTATTAGCTCCTCACTGCCCCATCCAGGCTTCAACTTCTACAAGCTGGGGATTATTTGCTTCAGATCTCCAACTTCTTAGACATCCCATTAAATCTTGCCAAATCGATCCTGACTCCTGCACAGACTCTAGAATTTATATGAACTCAGTTGGATACTACAGCTCAAGTGGCTTCATTACCTGTTCTGCACATCACACCTCTGAGAAATCAGGTGTGGGACTTACTGTCTCTTCCATCTCCTCCAGCGAAACTAGTGATGTGAAGTTGTTAAATCTCGCCGTTTATTCTCACTGATGTGTTAAGAGCCGATCCTCGGCTCTGACACGGCCGATAGCAAAGCTCAAGGTTTGCCAGCAGCTTGAGACCAAGCCCTTTATCCCACAATGCACTGCTGGAATTACCTCAGCTCTAGTTTGCCACGGCAAGAGAGATCTCGGTGATCCAGTTAGCTCGGGCCATTTTGACAAATCGCAAGTTAAAAAAACACTTTTTTTCTTTTCTTTTGAGTGATTGTTAGTGTTCAGTGTGTTTCTAGTTTAAAATAATATAGTTTTAAGTAGGTTAGTTTTGTAGAGATCTACCCTGTGTGTAGTTTTAGTTTTCTTGGTGTTAGGCCCTTTCTTGGCCCTATTTAGTCTTACTATCTTTAATTGTTATTAGTTTTCTTAGTGTGGGCTTAGCTAGGCCTGTATTTAGACTTTTTTTGCGGTGTTCTTTTAAAAGAATGTCGGATGAGAGAGAGAAATCTCACCCCAAATCGGGGTTTAAACAGTGTCCAGATTGTGGACAGAAAATGTCCATTACGGACGGACATGTCCAATGTGTCTATTGTCTGGGGGCTAAACACCTCCAAGACTCCTGCAGTATATGCCATTCCTTTTCATCTAGGGTTCTCTTAGAAAGGAGGAGAAAACTAATAGGTAGGGGGGTTACTGCAGCATTCTTTTTCTGAAGTGTTGGGGTGCCAGGAAAGTGCCAGCACTTCATCAAAATCTTTGAAGTCTTCTGATTCCAAACAGACCAAGAGGGCAAAGAGATCAGAGGGTACAGGGTCATCGGCTCCACAGCTCTCGGAATCGAGTGTCCCTTTGGTTCAGAGCCAGCTCCCAGTCTTGGAGCTGGTCTCCGAGGTCCCCTCATCTCCTCTGCTCCAGTCAGCACCTTCGGTGCATTCCTCTAAGTCTTCGGTCAGCCTCTCTGATTTGGATATGGATCGGCTAGTGCAGAAGCTTTTACGGGCACCAGGACTTGCTAAATTGTTGTCGGCACCGACCACTTCGTCGGAGCCGAAGACCATTGAACTGGATTTGACTACTCCTCCGAGCCGTACTGGACCCTCAGAGCCAGAACTGATGATTGTCAAACCCTTGGAACCGAGACCCACACCAGTGTTATCGGTTCCATCTACTCAAACATCTTCGGCACCGACCAAGGACGCTAGGAGCCGACGCTCCCCTGTCGGATCCGGGGAGGATAGTCAGACCGATATGTTGGTGCCGACTCTTCCTCTCGAGGCTTCGGCTCAGATGAGCTCGGCTCCTACCTCAGGCTCGGAGTCTATGGTTTCGGTGTGGGAGGATCAGATGGTCTGTCCTGGTCCATCTACCCCTTCTCGTCGGAGCCATGGTGCTTTTGATGCCATGAGGAGAGTCATGTCTCCTAAGACATCATCAGCATCAGTTCGGCCTTCCCTCTCCCCGCAAGTTCCTGTGTCCGCTTCTTCATCTATCAGTCCCCCTGTAAAGGGTAGAGACCCTGAGCCTCAAGTACTCCCAGAGGGCATCCCCTGCTCTTCCAAGACCTCCCCAGATCTCCCCACTGAGGAGGTACCCAGGAAGAGATTGTGGAAGAGGAGGCACTTGGACTCCCCACAGGAGTCTTTGACATCTGATACTGACCTGGATGAGTCAGAAGGGTCCCCACGATCCCCCTCTGAGGATATCTCCTTTGCAGAGATATTAGATATCCTGAATCAGAGGGGCGGTTGGCAGTCCAAAACCCCTACTGAGGATGAGCCAGTGCTCTTAAAGGCTTTTGGGTCACAACCTTCCACTTCTTGGGTGTCTCCGCCTTATGATGAACTCATTGACCTGATCTCTCGTAAGGCATGGGAGTCACCTGAGGCCATGGAACCTGTCCCTCGGAAGCCGAACAAGTTTATCTCTGCCCCAGTGGACAAAGCCTTTTTGACCTAGGGAGTGCCTGTTGATGCCATGTTGGTAGCTTCAGCCACCAAAAGGGAAGTGTCTGAAACATCCACATCTATCCATCCTCCTAATAGAGAGTCTAGGATCATGGATAGATATGGGAAATGCATGTTTAGTTCAGCGACCTTTTCTCTTCGATCGCTAAACTATTTAACCCATTTCACGAGACTCCAAAGAGATCTCCTGAAAGAGCTAGGAGATACTCTTCAGGGTACGGTAGCTGCAGGGGTGGCCGACAGAGTCAACACACAGCTCGCTACCCTAAATTCAGTTGTGAACTCGTCCATGCATCTCATATCATATGCAGCTGATGGTTCGAGTAGAGCCGCTAGTTCAGGCATTGCTCTGTGGAGACAAGCCTGGAAGCATCTCAGTTCCTTTGTGGAGCCCTTTAAGTCTTCCTTTATTAACACTCCGTTTGATGGCTCATCACTGTTTGGGCCTAAAGTAAAGGAAACATTAACCAGGTGTGAGCAGGAAGGTAAGACCCTATCTGCCGTTGGAGTCCGTTTTTCTACCCCCTACTCAGCCCTATCCCAAGGGCCCTAAGGGTGGAAAAATGTGGTTCCGAAAAGCACAGGGAACCTTCCAGGACACAAGTGGAGAAACCCCCTCTAGAGGCATAGGAGGGGGTTATAATGGAAGATGCCACCCGCATGGCAGAGGGGGTCCACAGCAACAGGGAGACAGAGGACAGTTCTCTGATCAACCCTACCAGTGCCCCTGAAGGGAGGCCTGGCTGTCCGGCTCTGGAGGCAGTCGGGGGTCACTTCTCTTTGTACCCAGAAGCCTGGCTAAACATGACGTCGGATACTTGGGTACAAAGCATCATTTCCAGAGGAAATTTCATATCGTTCTCTACCCCTCCCACTCCTGTATACAGAATCCCAGATGTTCCACCCAGTCTCAGGGAACAAGCCATCATAGAGGTCCACAAATTGCTAGAAAAAAAGAGTCATCTAACCAGTCCCAGCAGACGAAGTTGAATTCAGAACTTACGCAAGATTCTTTTTGATACCAAAGAAAACAGGGGACTGGAGACCTATCTTGGACCTCAGCAGACTCGATCAGTTCATAAAGAAAGAGAAGTTCCAAATGGTCATGCTTCAGTCCATTCTTCCCTTCATAGGGAAAGGTGATTGGATGTGCTCCATAGATCTCAAGGATGCGTACTATCACATAAAGATGAACAGATGCTCCAGGGATCACCTGCATTTCCAGCTGGGAGCCAATCATTACCAGTTTTGAGCCCTGCCCTTTGGTCTCACTACAGCCCCCAGAGTGTTCACCAAATGCATGGCAATGGTCACGGCTCACCTGAGGCGTCTATGATTCCAGGTGTTTCCATACCTAGACGATTGGCTCCTCACCACTACCACCAGGCATCAATTGACTCAGGCAACACAATACACTCTGACACTCTGCCATCAATTAGGCATTACAGTCAACTTCGAAAAGTCTGCCTTATCGCCATCGCAGCATATCGTTTTTATAGGAGCAGAGTTAGATACCTCAGCCACCACTCTGTCTTCCAAATTGAAAGAGTCTCACTTCTCCGCCAACACATCAACTCACTGGTGTCAAAGAACAAAGCTACAGCAGCAGAGGTTTTGAAGGTGCTAGGTTTGATGGCAGCTGCAATCCTGGCTGCACCACTCGCAAGGATGCATATGCGAATCCTTCCATGGCTCCTCTTTGCTCAGTGGTCTTACCAGAAACCGCCGATGCACCATATAATTCTCATCACAGATTCCTGCAAGAGAGACCTTCGGTGGTGGTTGACGTCTCTTCATGTCACAATCGGAAGGCCCTTTGTTCCCCCCCCCCCAGTAGCCATTGTGACCACGGACGCTTCCCTGATAGGGTGGGGGGGGGGGCATTTTCAGGGAAGGACTGCCCAAAGCACATGGACGGATCAAGAGTGACATCTGCATATCAGTGTTCTGGAGTTGAGAGCAGTACTTCTGGTGTTGCAGTACTTTCAGGACTCTCTTCCTCTAGGAACTATTGCAATTCAGACGGACAACATGTCAGTAGCCTGGTACTTGAACAAGCAAGGTGGAACCAAGTCTTACCCCCTTTGTTGAGAAGCCCTCAGGGTCTGGCAATGGGCTGTGTCATCCTAGCATTTTCTGTTAGCAACGCACATCCCGGGGAAATCCAACATGATAGCAGACAAGCTAAGCAGGGCAATATTGCTCCCTCATGAGTGGTCTCTCAAACAACAGGTTGCGGAGTTGATTTTCTGCAAATGGGGCCAGCCTTGCTGTGACCTCTTTGCCAGCCACATCAATTCAAAATGCAGAAGCTACTTTGCCCTAATACCACCTCCGGGACATCTCCCGAGAGATGCACTCATACACAATTGGCCCCCCGGGTCTCCTTTATACATTCCATTGATACCCAGATTTTTTACAGAAAGCGAAATCACTGGGAAGGACTGTTATCCTCATATCCCCCTACTGGCCTCGACAGATTTGGTTCCAGTTTCTCCACCATCACCTGCTGGATGATCCATGGATCCTGGACCCAGTTCCGGACCTTCTGACACACTCATCAGGGGACCTCCATCCTTCCCTGCAGTCCCTGAAGCTGACTGCTTCACTAATCCACTTCCCCTAATTGCCAGGCTTCATTCAATTTCAGAAGATACAAGACAAATTCTCTTGTCTTCTCACAAACCATCCACCAGGAAATTATACTGCAGTAAGTGGGAAAGGTTCTCAGTTTGGGCCAACACACAGAAAATTGACCCTTTCCGAGCTCCGCTATCATCTATTTTAGAATTTTTGACAAAGAATTTTAAGGAAGGGGCAGCAGCTGCTACAGTTCGAGTCCAGTTAGCCGCCATCTCAAATTTCCACCTTGGATTCAATGGCTCCAAAGTTATGGGCCATAAGTTATCTAAAACTTTTCTTAAAGGTGTTCTTCACATGAGACCTCCTGTCAAAATTCCTTATTCTCCCTGGAATTTGAACTTTATGCTGTCTCAGATTATTCTCCCCCCTTTTGAACCAGCATCTTCTTGTGACCTCAAATATTTATCCTGGAAAACTATTTTTCTAGTGGCCATTAATTCTGCCCGCAGAGTGTTAGTACTCCAAGCATTATCTGTCAGACCACCTTACATGATTTTCCATGCTGATAGAGTATCTCTCAGACCAAACCCCTCATTTCTGCCTAAAGTCTGTTCCGAATCCAATATCAATCAGGTCATTGAGTTGCCAGTCTTTTTTCCCAACCACTCTAACAAATTGGAATACATGCTGCACGAACTTGATGTACACAGACAGCACAGATTTTATCTTGACAGAACTAAGGATATTAGAAAATCAGATCAACTTTTTGTATCCTTTTCAGAAGCCAGAAAAGGTAATCCAGTGGCTAAAACAACTTTATCTAAGTGTTTATCAGATTGTATATCCTTTGTTTATATGAATGATAGCATGCCATTGACACACAAACTTAAGGCTCATTCTACCAGAGCTGTTTCTACGTCTTCTGCCTTTCAAGCTAAATTGCCTGTTGACAATATTTGTGCTGCAGCCACTTGGTCTAAGCCTCATACCTTTATCACACATTACAAAGTAAATAAGGCTTCCAGGGACAGGTCTTCCTTTGGTTCCACGGTACTGAAAAACGTACTTCCATGAGCCACCCAAGTTTGATGGTGCTGGGGATGCTACCCATCCGTGAAAATAAACGGCGAGATTTAACAACTTCACATAAGTTATGTACTTAACATAACGTTCCATGTGAGTTGTTTATCTCACCTTTATTCTCACGTCCCTCCCTCCTTCCCCCTCCTGGCTGACAGTAGACTTAGAGGCTAGTACTATCCTGGCTCCTCAGTACTTCTTTTCCTTTGGAAAGTGTTCCCCTTTTACAGTAGGGTAAAGGTGTATATATATATATATATATATATATATATATATATATATATATATATATATATATATATGCTTGCAGCAAACAAGATCTGAGGTAATTCCAGCAGTGCATTGTGGGATAAGGGGCTTGGTCTACAGCTACTGGAAAACCTTGAGCTTTGCTATCGGCCGTGTCAGAGCTGAGGATTGGCTCCAAACCCATCAGTGAGAATAAAGGTGAGATAAATAACTCACATGGAATGTTATGGTAAGTACATAACTTCTTTTTACAAGCTCTTGGATCAATGTCATCTGCCATTATAAAAGTCCCTCTAGCAAGGTTCTTCATGCAAATCCTCCAATGGACCTTGGCGGTACAGTGGTCTATTGTTTACCAGCCTCTGTCTGTTCCCTTCAAAGTCACTCCAATTTGCAAACGTCATATTCAATTTGATGGTGGATACAATCAGATGATCTATTTTTGGGCAGGCCATTCTCTCTTCTTCCCCCCAATAGCCACAGTGACTATGGATGCTTCTCAACTGAGGTGGGGGCCATTTCAAGGGAAAGGTAGTCCAAGGCACATGGTCCTCCTTAGAGACCAAGTTGCATATCAGTTTCCTAGAGATGAGAGCAGTTCTTCTAACATTGCAAGCCTTTCAGGATGTTCTCCCCCTAGGGACTATTGCAGTTCACATAGATAACATGCCAGTAGTCTGGTACATTAGCTGACAAGGAGGAATCTGCACCTACCCATTATGAAGAGAGGCCATGAGGGTCTGGGAATGGGTGACCTCTTCAGACTGCTTTCTTATTGCAACACACATACCATGGAAAGGCAATGCACTGGTAGACAGACTCAGCAGGTCTATTTTGATTCCTAATTAGTGGACCCTCAATCAGTCAGTAACAAACATGATTTTCAGCCACTGGGGACAGTCTTGCTGTGATCTTTTTGCCTCTTCCCTCAAAAACAAATGCAGCATGTACTTTGCTCTTATCCTCCCTCTGGAGGAATCATCAAGGGATGCTGCAATTCACGATTGGCCCGAGGTCTCCTCCATGCCTATCCCCCTCTTCCACTGATCCTGAAGTTTCTACAGAAATCAAGCAGGCTGAAGTGCTCAGTCATTGTCATTGCCCCCTTCTGGCCTTGGCAGGTATAGTTCCCCTTCCTCTGTTCTCACCTCAGATATCTTCCAAGGATACTAGACCCCAATTGGGACCTCTTATCTCACCCATTAGAAGTTCAACATCCCAGTCACCACACCCCAAGCTGACTGTATGGTTTCTCCACTTCCAGTGATAGTAAGATGGTCCAGGCTCACTTCTCAAGTTCGTGACATTATCTTGGCCTCCCAGAAGGTTGCCACCAAGAAAGTCTACAGATGTAAATGGAAATGTTTCTCTATATGGGCTTCTGAAGAGAATATGGATCATTTCTCAGCTCCTACTTCTGCCATCCTTCTTTTCCTCAGTACTCTTTTTAAGGAAGGAGCTAGTTTTTCTACTATTAAACTTCAGTTAGCAGCCATAACCAACTTCCATGCTGAAAACAAATCCTTTTCTTTGTTAACTTCCAGATTATGTACAGCTTTCATGAAAGGAATTTTTCTTCTTAGCCCACCAATAAAAGATCCCTCTCCACTTTGGGACCTCATGGTAGTCCTCCAGGGGTTGACTTAAAAATCCTTTGAACTAGCAAGCAATTGCGATATGAAGTTTCTTTCTTGGAAAACTATCTTTTTGGTAGCTCTCACTTCAGCAAAAAGAATTCCTGTGCTCCAGGCCTTATTGGCTAGATGTCCTTACATTATTTTTCATAAATATAGGTTGCTTCTGTGAACTAAACCCTTCCTTTATGCCTAAAGTAACCACAGAGATTAACATTAATCAATCCATTCACTTGCCAGTTTTCTTCCCAAACTTTACTAATAAGGGTGAATATGTGCTGCACCTTCTCGATGTTTCTTCACAGAACAAAACAGTACAGGAAATCTGATCAGCTGTTTGTGTCCTTTTCCCCTAACTGCTTTGGTCAAGCATTTTCCAAAACTACTCTGGCCAGATGGATTACTGACTATTTCACTGATTTATTCTCAAAACGTTTTAGCTTCTGGTATTTAGGCCCTGTATCTGAGCAGGATTCTGCTTGTGTGCACATCATGCAGCACTGCTCACTACCATGCAGTTGTGGGCCAAAGTCAGACAGTTAAATTCAGCACAATTTCCCTTAAAACCCAGACAGAAATATATATTTGCCAAGCTGCTCCATTATCATTTCTGAAAAGCCACTCCTAATGACAGCAATCTTCAACCTAGCATTATGGACAGTTGGAATACACTTGTTTCTCCTGCCAACCCTGTTGACTTGGTTCTATTGAGGCAGTGTAGCAGTTGCCTCATGTACACAGACAGCCCTCTACTAATAACACAGGCGAGTAAAGAGTGCAACAGATGTATTTACACCAAGATTCTAGAATCCATGCTCTGTCTCACTCAAAACAGTAATATGGAGAAGGTTGTCATCTCACCCACCACTACATATGCACATAGTACCACTACTCTTACACATACCACTACTCATATGCATAGTACGCATCAAATATGTAAATCCACATATGCGGAAATTCTCTCGAAAAACTTATCAAAACACAAGTCTGCTACAGCTAACACAGTCTCCACAGCACCCATGACACATAGCAACACCAGTGTCTCACCCACCAAGCCAGTAAGGCATATCACTTAAAAAACAGATTTTCTTGCCACTGAAGACTCAGTAGTGAGACACATGAATGTCCCACTCACCAGGATGGAGAGGGAGAAAGTCATGGTCAGCTATCTGTCTGATGCCAGGATTCGCCAAATCATGCATGCACTCGGGTGTCTCAACAACAAGTACTGTTATGTCTGTTATAATTCAAGTTGGTGTTAATGGCCTAAGATATACCTTGTTGGACTATATGAAGGGAGACATGGTCAAGCTCTCTGAGTATGTTCCTGAGGCAGGTATGTCCCTAGCTTTGAGCAGCATACTACCCTCACCTAGAATGATGCCACAGTATAAACAAAAAATGATTGATTTCAGTAGTTGGCATAGTTTAGGTGTCATTCCAAGGGGATCCAGTTCCTGTCTGCCTGGGAAGCCATGGTCAACAAACTTTGCTGCTTTGCCAGAGACGGTTTGCACCAGGCACCCCTAGGCTTTCAGCTGCTGGCAAAGTCTCTTGCCTCACCCTTAGTGCTTTTTTAGGCAAGGTCTTGAAAATAATATTACTGACATAAAATTAACCAATCAGAACAAAATAAGGGTCATGCTACTAAATGCTAGGAGATTAAACAAAAAACTACACTCCCTGGAAGCATTTATATCACTAGAAGATGTAGATGTCTGTGCAGTCATACAAACCTGGTTTAAGGCCTCAGAGAGAACCCTGGCCCTGCAAGGCTACAATGCCGTCCACACCTTTAGACCGCAAAATGAACATGTGTAAAACAAAGGAGGCAGTGGTTCAATCTATATTAGAGATAAATTCATCTCCCATCTAGTTAGACTGGACAACTCCATGGAGTTACTCCAGGTCCAGGTTACAGTGGGTAAGACTGCCATTCAAGTCCTAGCCAGTTATAGATCCCCCTCCACTGGTCACGACACCCACAAAACCTACTTAACCAAACAAAGACAATCCATATTTTACTGAACACACTGGTTATGGGGGATTTCAGTTATCCCACCATCAACTGAAAAACCTACTCTAGCCCAAACTCGCTAGCACAAAAGTTCGTTGACTTTGTGAATTCAAATGCCCTGGAGCAAATTGTCCATACCCCAACAAGAGAAACAAATGTTCTAGATCTGGTCTTCACCAACATGGCAAAAAGAATGCACTGCTACAACTGTTGGACTCTCATTAGTTAAAATTGACAACAAAGCAGTCACCTTCGAACTGACACTAACACCTGAACTCACAAAGGGTGAAGTCAGACTAAAAAAATTCACCAAGGCAAACTGTACCCTCCTAGGTGAAGGTAAAATGCATTCCAAGCCACACACCAAGTTGAAAATGGTAACTACGCCAGAGCTTACACTAAAGCCCTGTGCAGTCACTTGCACAAGTGTATAAACTTTGCTCTACCAGACAGAATCAAAGCCAGACCGCCAAGTAAAATCAAGCTGCCATGGTGGACTTCCAGCATCAACAGACTCTCCAATAAATGCAAAAGGATGCTGTCCAAGAAAACAAAGACAAGGACTCAACAATGGAAAAGCATTCTGCTCAGCCTTAACACACAAATAAAGACAACTTGTCAAATCCTTGAAGAGCTCCTTTGAGAGAAACCTAGTAAGTACTGCCAAGGATAACCATAAGGCCTTTTACAGCTACATACGTAACCAAAAGGGTAGGACCCAATCATGTGCAGAACTGGTGGCCAATGGTATCACACACACTGACCCCACAGAGATAGGAAACATGGTAGGAGATAGGTTTGGCAAAAGTTTCACTCCCTTATCCCCTCCTATCTTACAACAAACCCTCCCACAAATTCCACACTGCCCACCTTGTATATAGGTTCATAGGTTTATACTAGGCTATCTGCCCTAAGGCATTTATATGAAAAAATACTGTGCCCATTAGTTTGTTGTGCCTCTGTCCAGCAGTGACACTGAAGAGCAGGTCCTCAAAGCCCTCTCAAGGTAAAGAACATGACCTCTCTGGGACCGGATGACATCCCAGACTGTCTTCTAAACGGGCTAAAACATGAACTAGCATCACCACTAAGTACCCTTTTCAGTCATAGCCAGTCCATAGGTTTTGTTCCTGTGGAATGGAGAACAGCTGCAGTTATTCCTCTCCACAAAGGTGGCCTAGAAAGAGACCCGGGGAATTACAGACCCATGAACCTGACCAGCCTCATCTGTAAGGCCATGGAACTTATCATTATGGATCTCATAAATAGAGACATAGGTGACCTCCAAACCTTGGATCCTACCCAACTCAGCTTTGTGCGGGGTAGAGCTTGCCTGTTAAATCTGGTGAATTTCTTTGAAAGTGTGACCAAGGCCATTGAAGATGGCAGATTTGTGCACACAGTAAACCTCCACTTGGCAAAGGCTTTTGACACAATCCCGCATTCAGGCATTACTGATAAACTTAGCAAACTGAATGCATATCCCTTCATTGTAAGATGGGTTGCTAACTGGCTCACAAACTGGACAAACACTATCAAAGTGGGTGTCTTCACATTAACCAGCAGATTTGTTACCAGCAGGGTGCCACAGAGGTCAGTGATGGGCCCCTTGCAGTTTGGTATATACTTCCCAGAAGTTCAGATCAAAGCTAAAGGGTTGTGGCTGACAAAGTTCGCAGATGACTGCAAACTAGGTGCAATAATTGAATCCCCAAATGATGTCGGTATACTCTGGGGGGGGGGGGGGGGTCTCACACAGACCAATGACTGGTGTATTAGTTGTTGTCTCAAACCGAATGCAAAGAAATGCATCAACATTCCCTTCAGCATAAACAATATCTCTTCACAGTATCAGATCAGCAACACCCTAAGTACCCATGAAGTGGTAAGGGACTTGGGATCACAGGTTGACCGTGAACTTAACTTGACCACCACATCTACCTTTATAAAGAAAGCTTTCCATGTAGCTCACTTGATTAGTAAAGGCATCACCTCAAGAGCAAAAGAATTTATAACCCCCCTATAGTCGGCACTTATCTGAGCCATAATTGAGTATAACACTCCATTCGGTACTAAGCACCTACAGCAATTAGAGAGACCTCAGAAGATTCTAACACAAAAGATCAAGGGGCCTCCAGCATGTGTTTTACACAGACTGACTAAAAGTCCCTGTCACTATAGTCCGTATCGTATAGACTTCTTAGGGGAGACTTATGCCTGGCCTATAGAGCAACCTAAGATCCAAACCTAATGAACTTACTACATCTCCATAAATCAAATTGGTCTAGGGCTGCTCTTTCCAGGAACTTAAATAGGACATGCTTGAGGGGCAAATTTATCTCTTAGCAGCTGCCATGTCTTTGGAATGGATACCGGTCTATGTGAAACAGAGCACCTCTGTGACACTGTTCAAGAGGAACTTGGACAAGTGGATGAGGCACCATTAATTCTTAGTAGGGATAGTGTCCACAACCTCCTTGACATAAGCAGTCATCACTATATGCAATCTTGGTTATTGACTAGTACTTCTATGATATTACACTGGGTTGAAATGGCTAGGTTTATAAATAGCCTTCCAGTCAGTAGCCTAGTAATCTCCTATGATCTTATGATCCTAAAAGGTTTGGTATTGCCTCGTCTCTTTAGAGCCCACTCTACCAGATCTATGGCTACTTCCTCTGCTTTTTCCTCTAGAATTTCAATTGATATCTGAGCTGCTGCATCTTGGTCAAATACTCGTACTTTTTTTACACATTACAAATTAAACATTGTCTCCGGAAGCAGAGCTTCCTTTGGTTTGACAGTTCTCTGGCATATCCTTCCTCCCAAGAATTACGTAGCTGGGGACACTGACCCATCAGTGAGGAAGGAAGAAAGACAAGGACAACATCAGATTTAAAAGCTACATGCCTATCATAACTTGGCATCTGTGTTGTCCATTTTAATTTTTCATTACTTTCCCTCCCAGCCATCCCCTGGCCTTGTCACTCCTAGAAGGATCTTTGGATGTTTCTGGAACACTAACGTTCTAGGTTTGTCCTTCAGTCTTTCTTATGTCTGTTATGTCTCTATTACTCAGTGGGCAGTCAGGCAGCAAACTAGATCTGAGTAGTTGGAGATGGAATAGGGCATTATGGGTAGAGGGAGGCACTCACCACTCTGATCATGAGTCTTGTGAATGCGGCTGAGTCAGATCCAAGAGTCAGATCCTTAACCCATCAGTGAGGAAGAATGAAAATGGACAACACAGGTGCCAAGTTATGGTAGGTACATGACTTTTAATTATGGTGAGTTTATAACTTTTGTTTTGCTTATGTCATAAGTGACACTTAAAGGTGTTAAAAAATACATCTGTCCTATTAGCATGGCTACAAGGATGTCTCAAACAGAATTTTTCCAGTTTCCAGTTGTCTGATTTGAAAGGAGGCGAACAGATTTGTTTGAAGTGTTGCTCACATCTGGAACAAATCCTAGAAATCCTCAACTTCCAGATGGCTGCACATTGAGCAGCAGCTTAATTCAGGTCTCCCAGTGTGAAAACGGAAACTCAAAAGACAGAGCAGGTAAACTTGTATTTTTGTTTAAATTTCAGTAACTGGCTAGTAAATGCACTGCCTGGATGGCAGAAAAAAAGAAATTCAGACAACCTGAAAGAAAATCAGTTACAAACAGTGAGAAAAAACAGTGATTGGGAAGAATTTTGCAGCTGTTAAACAAAATGCAGTGCAAGTTCCAGCTTTGGTGAAAGGCATGACTTCTAGTAACCTAGGGGAAAACATAAGTCAAATGTAGTCAGAGCTGATTAAAATAAATGAAACACTCATAGAGAAGCTTTAAAGAGATATTCAGGTGAGGTGATAAAACTGCAAAAATCAAAGGTTGAAATGAAAAGGTTGGATGAATATGAGACCGCTCAAGAAGAGATATTTCAAAAAATAATAGAATTAGATGACAGAACAAGTAGGGAAGCCCTGAGATTTTCTGCTGTACCAGAGAAAACTGTAAGGAGCAGTCTGTATTCATTTTATGAAAGCACAAATAAGCAACTGGACTGGTATTCCACAACAGGAGTTGTCAATTGAATGTGCGTATACTTCAAACCTGGCCATGAGAAAGCAACTTAGACTTTTAATAGTAAAGATGCAATCCTACAAGCAGAAGGAGTTAATTACGACGAAACTGTGGCAGAAGGACAAAGTACTAAAAGTGGGAGACAGCACAGTGTTTGTGGAAAATGATTGCTCACTGTACACCAGACAGAAGAGGAGTAAATTTATTCCACTAATCAGGGAATGTTAGGAAGCATGTCTGAGATTCAAACTGTTGTACCCAGCTATCTTCAGAATATTCTTTCTTGGAGAGATAAAAATCACTTTTAAATGCAGAACATGCTAAGGAGGAAGTACAAAAGTTTGTCCAACAAAAAGTGAGCTGTGAAACAGGGAGATTCTGCTTCTTGTTCTACTGGTAATATTGACCACAGAGAGACTGTGTCCATGAAACCTCTCCCAATGTTTTAATGGAAAATGCTTGAGAGGCAGAAAAAAGCACAAGAGTTGAGTAGAAGAACCGAGAGTACTTTGGAAATGAAGCAGAGACTGGATTTGGGAGATGAAGATAAACATGAATAAAACCAGTAACTCGGAAACTGGCAAATAAATGGGGGATTTCAAAGATTTAATTATATTTGTAAAATATGACAGAACAAGAAAACCTGGAAATATTGGGCTTTTTTGATTATGTTAAACTTGTAGGGGACTCTAAAGCATATGCCCTACTTCATGTCATTAATGCTTGGAAGAACACTTACGAAAGGGGAAGAGGAGGGAGAGAGTTAACTGTAAGTAAAACAAATGATCTGATGTTGTTGGTCTTCATTTTATCCTTGACAGATGGGTTCAGTTCCATTCTCGGAACCAACTCAGCCATTACTACAGCTCGCTCCAACCAAAAACTATCGAGCTTCATCTCTACCCAGAATACCTCTCTCTGCATTATCTCAGATCTCATTTGCCACTTTCTGAAAACAGTCACATCTAGCTAATACTCTTGAGCGCTAGTGGGTTTAGGTAATTTTTTCTCTTTTTTCTTATACTTTTCTTTCTCTTTTTCCCTTCTCTTCTTTCTTGTGTTGGTGTATTTCTCCGAGTATAATCATTGACACTTTTACCCCTTACACTTCTGTGAATACTCCACTATAATTGCTGATACCCCCCCGCTGTCTTTCTCTTGTCCACGTACACACTTGTGTATTTCTATAACTGTCATCACTGATAATTTCCTTTTTTCCTTCTATCTCAAAATATAAAAATATAAATGCAAATTTTATCTCTTCTGCTCTTGCTTTCCCTTTTTTGTGGAGTGAGATCTTCTTAGCATATTTCTCTTTTTTTCCCTGCTTGACATGACTAAATGCCCCTCTGGCCTCAAAAACTGCCAGAAGTGTGACCATAAAATTCCCTTGTCAGACATTCATTTATTTTGTGTGTGTTGTCTTGGTCCTCGCCATCTATAGGAAAATTGCAGCATTTGTCATGCTTTCAGCCACCCCTCTTTAATGGAAATGTGGAATATGTTTATTTTAAAATGAATTCTCCCTTCAGCCTTTGGTGAAGCCTTATCCACTGTGGCTACAAAGATTCTTGGAGTGGAAATAGACAGTACCCTAAAATTTGACTTGCATGTCTCCCTAACTATAAAAAAGTTCATAAGAAACTTGGAAGTCTATATAGGCACAAAAGGTTCCTGACCACAATGCCAAAATTACATTACCACAAACCCATCTGCTCTCCACTCTACTATATGCCTCTCCAATTTTAACTAATATAAGGAAAACTAACTTATCTAAGCTAGAAGCATGTTATAATAAAATTGCTAAGTTTGCATCTGCTTGCCCATATAGAACACATTATTTTACAGCTTTAAGGATACTAGAGTGGCCTGAGCTTCCCAACATTATTCTTTACAACCAACTCTCTGTAACTCACAAAATTGTAACACAACCAACTAAAACCCCTGCACTACAAAATCTCATTCTTCCTTACAGTTCCAGCAGACCACTTTGCTGTAACAAGAACTAACTCACCATCTCCAAGCCCAACAGCACTGCAGGGGAATCTCTATTTTCCAACTAAACATCTCGGATATGGAACTCCCTTCCTAACTCCATTCTCTCAATCTCATCCACTAACCACTTTAAGCCATCACTTAAAGCTTATCTAACAAATAAGTGGCTATGTTCCTGTACTAACCCCTCACGAGTGCTCTGATACATCGCAGTATACCCAAAACATATCCAACTTCTCCCCGTTGTTTAATCCTTTGTTCCTACCGACCTCTCTTAACCGTATATCTTGACATAAGTCATACTTACAAATAGTACTGGCTATGTTCAAAGCCTAGGTTTTGTTGTCAAGATGTAACAAATTTGTATTGTCTTATGTATACTAAATTTTGTTTACTTTATACTTTTTGATTATTGTAATGTGTGCATGAAAAATTACTGTTACTCATGGATCTTTTCTCCTCGGGCCTCTGCTGAAAAAGGACCTGTGTCCAGTTGGACTTTCCCGGTAAACAAATATTAAATAAATAAATAAAATAAACAAAGTTAAGACAGAATGTGAGAGTGTTCAATCTCGCCTTTGTTCTTACACATGGTTTCGGAGCCGATCCTCGGCTCCGTGTCGGCCACTTGCAAGCTCTGCATCGAGAAGAAGCTCGAGATCACCTAATACCCACAATCCCCCTCTGCCTTTACCTCAGATCTAGTTTGCCGCTGCTGCATCACTGGGTCGAGCTCGAGCACCTGAGATAAGATTTAGAATTTTATTCTTGTATTTTTTCTTGGTACTTTAGTGTTATAAAGCTGTTTAGTGATAATTTGTGTGTGTGTGGTAAGGTATAAGGGAATCTCAGTACCGTTAAGTTATAAAACTTAGTTAGAGTTCTCTTCGGGGCCTACCACCCCTTATTGGATTTGACAACCGGATTGACTTTCACTACTGGATTTGACAATTTTACCGGACTTGACTTTTTACTGGATTTGACTATTTTTCTACTTATAGTGACATGTCTGAAAAGGCCAAATCAGGGTTCAAGCGTTGCCAATGTGGGCAAAAAATGTCAGTAACTGACAATCATAGTTCCTGCGTCTACTGTCTTGGCCCTCTCCATCTGTAAGAAGACTGCTCTATTTGTCATTCTTTCAGTGGGAGGGTCATGACAGATAGGCGCAGGAAACTAATGGACAGGGGTTTGTTAAAACCTTCCTTTCAGGAGGCTCTGGATGCTTCTGACCAGGCATCCAAGTCCTCGAAGGAATCAAAGACGTCGGAGCCCAAGTCATCGGCTCCGAACTCTTCGACTAAAGTTAGATCACCGGTTCCACAGACTTCGGGGCCGAGTGTTCAACTGTTGTCAGTTTCCGAGCCTCGAGTCTTGGAACCGGTGATGAAGCTCCCTCCCTCGACACTATTGAGGTCGGCTCCGTCTTCGGTTCCTTCGACCCGTTCTTCTAAGCTCTCCGATATCGATGTGGACCGTGTGGTGCAGAAGTTAATGGAACATTCGGCCCTATCCAAACTTATCTCGGTTTCCACCCAATTGGTGTCGAAACTTGAAGGCCTCCCATTATCTCCATCCCTTCCTCCTCCGAGACCTGTCCAGTCTTTGGAGCCGGAAGAGGTTGATCTACTGATTGTGGAGCCCTCGGTGCCAGAACCGTCCTTTTCTCGGTCTGCTCCTTTCACCTCGACTCCGTCGGATCCGTACCGGAGTCTCGGAGCCGACGATCCGTCCTTGGTTCCGGTGAGTCGAACCGACGCTTCGGTTCTGACTCTTCCTCTCGGGGCCTCGGCGCGGATCGATTTGGCTCCGTCCTCGGGTCGATGCCTTCGTGCCTGTCTCGATTCTTCCCATTTCTTCGAACCGGGAGATTCCTCGACTCGGGACCCGGGGCCTTCGATCTCATGAGGAAGGTGTTGTCTACCCAGACAACCACATCAGTAGAAGCAGCTCTCCTCCCCATAAAGGACCGTTATCTTCCTCTGCACCAATGGCCACATCCAAGCGTCGAGCACCGGTGTCTCAGCCACCCCTGGAGGGTGCCCCTCTTCCTCGGAGGCTTCTTCGGATGCTCCCCAAGAGGTCCCTAGGAAAAGATTGTGTAAGAGGAGACACTTAGATTCTCCACAAGAATCTTTAACATCCGATACTGACTTGGATGAGTCAGAAGGGTCCCCAAAGTCACCTTCAGAAGATGTCTCTTTTTCTGACATCTTGGAGATCCTGAAGCAGAGAGGTGATTGGCAGTCCCTCCCCCCTTCTGAGGATGAGTCAGTCTTGCTGAAGGCATTTGGTGCTCGCCCTTCCTCCTCCTGGGTCACTACGCCCTTTGATGAGTTAATGGAGTTGATTGCTCGAAGGGTGTGGGAGACACCTGACACGGTGGAACCGGTCCCTAGGAAGCCTAATAAGTACATCACTGCACCCCAAGACAAGGCTTACCTCACAAAGGGAGTTCCAGTGGACGCCATGGTGGTGGCAGCAGCCACGAAAAAGGAGATGTCGGAATCTTCCTCATCTGTCCATCCGCCTAACAGAGATTTTAGGACTATGGACAGATACGGGAAGCGCATTTTTAGTTCAGCAGCTTTTTCTATGCGATCCCTGAACTATTTGACCCATTTTACACGCTTACAGAGGGATCTAGTCAAAGAGTTGGGAGATACCCTCCAGGGTACTACAGATGCTGCGGTCTCAGAGAAAGTTACAGCACATCTAAATACCCTTACATCCATTGTTAACTCATCCATGAGGCTGATATCATACGCAGCCGAAGGATCGAGTAGGGCAGCAGCTTCAGCGATTGCTCTTCGTAGGCAATCCTGGATGCGCTTATGTTCATTTCGGAAGCCTTCAAGTCTTCCTTTACTAACTCCCCATTTGATGGTGCCACACTTTTGGCCCTAAAGTAAAGGAGACCCTTACCCGGTGTGAACAGGAGGGAAAGACTCTGTCTGCTGTCGGAGTCCGCTTTTCCACCCTTCCAGACCGCACCCCAAAGGGCAACGTGGTGGGAAAATGTGGTTTCAAAACCCCAAGGATCTTTCCCAGGCACACAGGGTGATGCCCCTCTAGAGGCAGAGGAGGGGCAGAGGTGGAAGACGCCGCCTGGCGGCAGAGGGGTCCGCAAAACCAAGGTGACAGGGATACCCCTGGAAAACCTTTCCAGCACTCCTGAGAGGAGGCCCGACTGTCCTTCTCTGGAGGCAGTCGGGGTCGCTAGCTTTATACCCTCAGGCCTGGCAAAGCTTTACTACAGACAACTGGGTAAAAGCGTTGTTACCAGAGGTTACAAAATACCATTCCTATCCACCCCCATTCCAAAGAAAACTCCCAGATGTACCGCCCATCTAGACCCAGCAGCTATAGAAATTTCAAAGCTGCTAGAAAAAGAGTCATCCAACCAGTCCCAGCGGACCAAATAGGATTCGGGACTTACTCAAGGTTCTTTTAGTTCCAAAGAAGACAGGGGACTGGAGGCCGATTCTGGACCTAAGCAACCTCAACACCTTTGTCAAGAAGGAAAAGTTCCGAATGGTCACGCTCAATCGATCCTTCCATTCCTACAGAAGGACGACTGGATGTGCTCAATAGATCTGAAGGACGATACTACCACATCAAAATGGCCAGGGCGTCCAGGGATCATTTGCGCCCGGCTGGGAGCCAGTCACTACCAGTTTCGAGCCCTGCCCTTTGGTCTGACCTCAGCCCCCAGGGTTTTCACCAAATGCATGGCAGTGGTAGCGTCTCATCTGAGACGCCTAGGATTCCAGGTGTTTCCGTATCTGGACGACTGGCTCCTGTCTGCCACCACCGGCCAACTGATACAGGCCAGGGATTACACCCTACAACTTTGTATTCACCTCGGAATTTCCGTAAATTTCGAAAAATCTTTACTACAGCTATCACAGCATATCTTATTCATAGGAGCGGAATTAGATACACATCATTTGATTCTACGGCTTCCTCCAGAAAGGATAGTCGCACTTCAAAACAACATTTCTCTCCTTCTGTCGTCCAAAAATCCCCGCAAAGCTGGTTCTAAAGGTCTTGGGTCTCATGGCAGCTTCTCTCATTGCGATACCATTGGGAAGACTGCACATGAGAGTTCTACAATGGCTACTGTTTGCACAATGGTCGTTCCAACAGCTACCTCTGACACACGAAATTCTGATTACAAACACATGCAAATCACATCTAACTTGGTGGCTTCAGACTTGCAACCTTTCCAGCGGAAGACCATTTGTGCTACCCACGCCAGCGGCGATAACCACGGACGCTTCCCTGATAGGGTGGGGGCATCTTTCAGGGACAGACAGTCCAAGGCGAATGGACCAATTTGGAGTACAATCTGCACATCAATGTTCTGGAGTTGAGGGCAGTGTTTTAGCGTTGCAACACTTTGCTCCCCTTCTTCCTCTAGGGACTATTGCAGTTCAGACAGACAACATGTCTGTAGTCTGGTACATAAACAAGCAAGGGGGAACCAGGTCTTATCAACTATGCAGAGAGGCCATGAGAATTTGGCAATGGGCGGAGTCCACGGTCGCTTTCTGATCGCAACGCACATCCCGGGTCATCCAACATCATAGCCGACAGGCTGAGCAGAGCAATACTGTTGCCTCATGAGTGGTCCTCAAACAGTCAATTGCGAACACGAGTGGGGCCAGCCTTCCTGCGATCTGTTTGCCTCCAATGAACGCCAAATGCAGGAGCTACTTTGCCCTATTGCCCTCCAGGGAAGTCCCCAGGGACGCTGGTGCACGATTGGCCCCGGGTCTCCTGTATGCTTTTCCTCCATTTCCCTGATTGCAAAGTTTCTGCAGAAAGCCAACAACCTTCAGAGGATGATAATCCTCATTGCCCCATTCTGGCCTCACAAATTTGGTTCCCTTTCTATTGCATCACCGCATTCGGGGACCTTGGATGCTGGACTCAGAGCCAGATCTACTGACTCACTCATCAGGAGTTCCTCACCCATCTCTCGAATCACTCCATCTAGCAGCTTGGCTGCTCCCTTTCTAGCCAGGTCTGATTCCTTACACCGCGGTTCAGAATATATTAGTGGCTTCTCATAAAGCTTCCACTACAAAACCTACACCAGTAAATGGAAACGTTTCGCCTTCTGGGCTAATTCACATCATTTGGACCGTGTTCTAGCTCCGTTAAACAAGATCTTGGAGTTTTTGACAGAATTGTTCCATGAAGGAGCTTCTCCTGCTACTTTAAGAGTGCAATTGGCTGCCATTTCTAACTTTCATGTGGAAGAATGTGGTGCACCTATTATGGCTCACAGACTTTGTAAAGCTTTTTTAAAAGGATCTTTTCACATCAGACCACCAGTTAGAATTCCTACATCACCTTGGAATCTGAACCTCTTACTTTCTAAATTGATGTTGCCCCTTTGAGCCAGCCTCAGTTTGCCCATTGAAATTTTTATGGAAAACTCTATTCCTGGTGGCCATTACATCCGCTAGGCGAGTGTCTGAGCTTCAGGCTCTTTCTATTAAACACCCTTATTTAATTTTCCACTCTGACAGAGTATCCCTTCGCACTAATCCATCCTTTCTCCCCAAAGTTTGCTCTACTAATAATTTTAATCAGTCCATTGAATTACCCACCTTTTTCAAAAATCACTCTAATAAGTTAGAGTATATGTTGCACAAATTGGATGTCCATAGACACCTCAGGTTTTATTTGGATAGAACAAAAGATCACAGGAAATCTGATCAACTGTTTGTAGCCTTTGCTGACAGCAGGAAGGGTGTAGCAGTTACAACGAACTCTTTCCAAATGGCTAACTGATTGTATCACACGTTTATGAGGCTTCTAATCAAACCTTATCGGTCAAACCTAAAGGACATTCTACGAGATCAGTGTCTACATCCTTAGCTCACGCAGCTCGCTTACCATTAGACACGATTTGTGCGGCTGCTACTTGGGCTAAACCACATACATTTATCTCTCATTACAAAATGGACAGGGTTTCTAGGGATAGGGCAACCTTTGGTTCCACTGTGCTCAAGAACGTTCTCCCGTGAGTTCCTCAGGATCATGGAGCTAGGGGCGCGTAGAACAAAGGATTGAACACTCTCACATATAGAAGTTATGTCCTTACCATAACGTTCCATGTGGAGTGTTCATCTCGCCTTTGTTCTTACACTCCCACCCTTCCCACCCTTAGGAAGAACGTTCAATTTGGTGCCTGGTCTGGAGTATTCTCCTTCTGCAGTTGCAATAGTTGTATTGTATGATACACTTGTGTGTATATATATATATATATGTTTATATGTATATAGATGATCCTATGATTATGTAAATTTTGGTATGTGTGTGTGTGCTCTCTATGGCTGGTTTGCTTGCAAACTAGATCTGAGGTAAAGGCAGAGGGGGATTGTGGGTATTAGGTGATCTCGAGCTTCTTCTCGATGCAGAGCTTGCAAGCGGAGCCGAGGATCGGCTCCGAACCCATGTGTAAGAACAAAGGTGAGATGAACACTCCACATGGAACGTTATGGTAAGGACATAACTTCTATTTTTATCCCCTGAGGAGGTCCCTCAGAAAGATAAGTGCAAGAGGAAGCACTTATATTCCCCCAGGAATCAGTCATGGAAGAAATGCATTTTGATGAGGGGGAAGGGTCCCCATGGTCACCCCTGAAGATGTCTCACTTGGAGACATCTTAGAAATTTTAAAACACAGGGGTGGCTAGAAGTCCCAAAACCCTTCCTCTGAGGAATCTATTTACCTGCAGGCTTTTGGCACTCACCCATCTACCTTCTGGGTGACTACACCCACTGCTGAACTCATTCAGTTGATTACTCAGCAGGCGTGGAAGGCTGCAGACACCATCGAACCAATCCCCAAAAGAACGGATAAGATTCTTTCCACTCCAGAAGATAAGCAGTTTTGGGATAAGGGGTTGACTGTAGATCCTATGGTCATAGCAGTAGCCACTAAAAAAGAACTTGCTGAGGAGAGTTCCTCCGTCCATCCACCCAGTAGGGAGTCTCTGGTCATGGACAGATTTGGGAAGTGAGTCTACACTTCATCGACCTTCACCATAAGGTCCTTGAATTTTTGGCACATTTCAGCAGACTTCAGTGGGATCTGATTAAAGAGTTGTTAGACACCCTGGCAGGAGCTGTATCTGAGGGAGTCCTAGAGAAAGTGGCATCCCAGTTAGCTACCCTGGAGTCTGTGTCCAATTCATCCATGAGCTGATTGCTCATACAGCTGAAGGGATGTCTAGAGCAGCTGGTGCAGGTGTAGCCATAAGGAGACACACCTGTATGCGCCTATGTGACTTTGCGGAACCATTCAAGTTTTCTTTCGTCAATGCTCCTTTTGATGGGGCATCCTTCTTTGGCCCTAAAATAAAACAGACTTTATCTAGGTGTGAAAAGGATGGTAAGACTCCTTCTGCTGTGGTTGTATGTTTCTCCAACCCCTAAAGGTCCTTTTCTAGGAACCAAAGGAGCAATGGAAAACTGTGGTTCAAGAAATCCCAAGGGCCTTTCCAAGACGCACATCGAGGGAGTTCCCCCAGGGGCAGAGGAGGAAACCAAAATAGAAGATGCTACCCTCATGACAGGAGTGATCCACAAAACCTGGGCTTCTTTTCCAGGCAAGCCCTTTCAGCATTCATGAAGGGAAGCCCGATTGTCTTCCTCTGAGGGTAGTCTAGGGACACTTATCCTTGCACCTAAATGCCTAGCTAAACTTGGCAAAAGATTCCTGGGTGCAGCAGATCATATCCAGAGGTTATTTTATTACCTTTTCTCAACCTCCCCCCATTCAAAAGGAAATTCCTGATGTTCCACCCAATAAGAGGGATTCAGCAGTGCAAGAAATCTGGAAACTGCTGGACAAATGCATCATCCAACAAGTCCCGCCAGACCAAGAAGGCTCCAGAACCTACTCAAGATTCTTTTTAGTTCCAAAACAGACGGGACTGGAGGCCAGTTTTGGATCTGAGTGTACTGAACAAGTCTGATCAACAAACAAAGTTCCAGAGGATCACAGTACATTCTATTCTCCCCTTTCTGAAGAAAGATGACTAGATTTGCTCAATAGACCTTCAATATGCATATTACCATATAAAAATGGACAAACGCTCCAGAGGGTTCCTCCACTTCTGGCTGTGAGCCAATCATTACCAATTCAGAGTACTGCTCTTTGGGCTCACCATAGCCCTCAGGGTGTTCACCAAATGTATGTCAGTCATAGCAGCTCACTTGAGACGTCAAGGATTCCAAGTGTTTCTGTACTTGGACAACTGTCTCATAACCGCTTCAACCAAAACATCAGTTAATAATAATCACTGAGTACACCCTTGACACCTGTGCCCATCTGGGGATTGCTGTCAATCTTGAAAAGTGATATTTAACCCCGACACTAAATTTAAAATTCATAGGAGCAGTACTGAATACTCAAACAATGATAGCATCTCTTCCTCCAGAACAACATCAGGGAATTGTGGTTCAGGTTTGAAAGTTAATTCACAGGAAGAAGGTTCCAGCATGATTAGTCTTAGGTTCATAGGTTGGTACTAGGCTATTGGCCCTAGGGCCTATACATGCCTAACCATAACAATTCCCTGGATATTTCTTCCCACAATATTTACTTCTCTGGACCCCTGTCTAGGAGGGCGACTGACATGATCCCTGGGGTGAATTTCCTATCTCCCATCCAATCATCAAGGTTCCTTTTGAAGAGGGCCAAGGAGGCACTCTGCTTGACATGTATGGGCAGTCTATTCCAGAGTATGGGGAGTCTCTGGGTCAGGAACCTATCCCTCCAGCATGTTTTGTTCATTGTGATAACAAGGTTTAGATCCCTGGAACGTGTGGCTCTGAGGGATTGGGATTTCTTTAAGTGGAGCATGTCCAACAGCTCAGGGTTTGACATGGCCTTGTATGTTAAGCAGAGATCGCCTCTGAGTAAACGATAAGCCACAGAGTATAGCTGGAGGTTTTTTAGACTATCAGCATATGGCATCTGCTTTAGGCCTGTGATTTTTTTAGTGAGGTATTTCTGTGGCCTTTCCAGCTGTTGCAGATGTCTTGTGAGGTACATACCAAACGGGGCATTATACTCTATAATGGGTCTAATGAGGGATGAGTACAGTGGGACAATGACCTCCTTTTTTCTGGATGAAAAGCCCTTAGTGATGAGGTGCGCCACATAGAAGGATTTCCTGACTGTTGTGGCGATGTGGTTTTTGAAAGTGAGGCCACTGTCCACCTGTGTCCTTAAGTCTCTCATCACACTTTCGATGTTTAGTGTACTGCCACCTATGTGGTAATTCATGGGTACATGTTTTTTTCCAAAGGGGATAACTATACAATGTTATGTAGTCCTATCTCGCCTACATTCTTACCCGTGGGTTTGGAGCCGAATATCGGCTCCTACTCAGCCGATTATACTAGCTCGAAGTCTTTCATTGGTTGGGCTAAGCAGGTATCCCATGGTGCACTGCTCCATATCCCGAGATCTTGTTTGCCGCTCGTGTAGCTCGGACGTGGTCTCGCTTGGCTGTGGCTAAGTACCCTCTTTTTCTTAATCAAGAAAAGTTTTGATTTACATAAAAAGCTATTTTCATAGCTATTTGTCTAGATTTGTCTAAAGTTGTCTAGTATAGGATTGTGATTGTGTATTTGTTGTGTGGTATCCCTCTTACTGTTCCCTCGAGCTAGGCCCGTTTCAGTTAGAGGGCCTAGTTCTCCTCTGTACCTTCTGTGTCACTTAGGTCCAAACCGTTTACATTAGAGGTTTGGGTACCCTTCCTTGTGGTTTGCTAACCCTTGTTTAGAGTGTGCTAGTTTTGGTGTGTTTTGATCACTGTTTAGCGTCGCTTCTGCAAGAGTTTCTCCTGCCTTTTAGGGTGAACGCCTGTGTTTGTTCAACTCTTGTTTTTTGTGTTGTGAAAGCAGTTGCTAAGATGTCTAAGGATACCAAGGCGCACAAACCTTCCGGGTTTAAAAAGTGCTCTAAATTTGGGTATAAAATGTCCATTACCGATGGGCATTCTATTTGTGTCTACTGCTTAGGAGCCATCCATGTGCAGGAATCATGCAGTTTTTGCCATACGTTTAGCCCTAGAGTTCTCCAAGAGAGAAAGAATAAGCTAATTTTAAAGGGACTTTTAAAACCCTCTTTTGAAGAGACTATGGCTCCGACTTCTAGTAGTAAGTCTAAATCTGGCAAGTCAAAGAAAAGATCTCTGGCTCCGTCAGCTTCATCGTAGCCTCCGGAGAAGATATCTAAAACTGCATCGACCTCCTTGGCTCCACTGTCCTCGGGGCCGCAGGCAGGGTCGGTATTGACTGAACCTGTGTCGGCTCCAATAGTATTGGCACCTTCTAGGAGCCGATCGCCCAGTCTCAGACAAGTTCTTCCTGAGAGGAGATTGCATTCTCCATCCCTGTCCTCCAAATCCTCCAAGACTCATTTGGATGTGGATGTTGATAGTGTAGTTCAGAGGCTCCTCCAGTCACTGGTTTTGGCTAAATTGTTTTCGGCTCCGACCCAGCCACCTCCGGAGCCCGTCCTGATTCCGTCTTCGATCATTCCTCCGAGCGCATCTCTGTCTCCGGAGCCAGAGTGTTCGGTGCCGCGTGATGTATCTAGGCCGGCTCCGATGCCCCATTCGGCTCCATCGGTGCCGACCCCGTTGGCTCCGCCCTTGGGGTTCGGGACTCGGGATACTTCAGTCAGTCCCGAGGGGGACATCTCGGGGCTTACTTTGGCTCTGAGCCTCCCTCTCAGCGCATCGGCTCGGAGAACTCCGACCCCCGTCATGGCCTCGGAGACTGGTTGCTCCTCTGATTCGGGGGGTGCTGGGCTTCGAGGTCGGTCGCTCTGTCCTTCACCACTCCGGTGAGAGCTTCTGTTCACCACCCATCCATGGACAGCAGAGCACCAGGGCCTAGGGATACCCCCATGAGTGGTCCCCTACTTTCTGAGGGTCCCTCAGAGTTCGTGCCTGTGGAGCCCCCCAGAAAGAAAATGTGCAAGAGGAAGCACATAGACTCCCAAGATGAGTCCCTCACCTCTGATACTGACCTCGAGGAATCGGAGGGGTCCCCCAAGTCATCCTCTGATGATGTTTCCTTCTCTGATATTCTGGAGATACTGAAACAAAGAGGTGACTGGCCTTCCAAAGCCACTTCTGAGGAGGAGTCAGTATTCCTTAAGGCTTTTGGTGCTCAACCCTCCGCCTCCTGTGTGTCTCCACCCTTCGACAAGCTCCTTGACCTCATTTGTCGAAGGGTGTGGGAGTACCCCGATTCTGTGGAGCCCATGCCCAGGCATCCCAACAAGTTTCTTTCCGCCCCCCAGGGCAAAGAGTTTCTATCGAAAGGAGTCCCTGTAGATGCCATGGTGGTGGTGGCAGCCATCCAGAAGGAAGTAGCAGAGTCTTCTTCATCCGTCCATCCTCCTAACAAGGAGTCTAGAACCATGGATTGGTACGGGAAGCGTACCCTCTCGTCAGCAACCTTCACATTATGGTTGCTCAATTACCTCTCTCACTTCACTCAGCTCCAGAGAGATCTCCTCAGAGTTAGGAGATACTCTTGCTGGTAACGTACCTGAGGCAGTGGCCCAGACGGTTAACACCCAGGTCTCTACCCTCAACTCCGTTGTCAACTCTTCCATGCTGCTCATTTCGTATGCAGCCGAGGGAGCGAGTAGGGCAGCAAGCTCAGGGGTCGCCCTTAGAAGGCAAGCCTGGCTGCGCCTGTGTCACTTTGTGGAGGCCTTCAAGTCTTCCTTCACTGATGCCCCCTTTGATGGTTCCTCCTTGTTTGGGACCAAAGTGAAAGACACCCTCACCAGGTGCGAACAAGAGGGAAAAAACCCTGTCTGCTGTAGCGGTCCATTTTCCCCTTCCTTCTAGGCCTTATCCCAAGGCCCAGCAGGAGGGGAAGATGTGGTTCAAGAAATTACAGAGGTTTTTCCATGCTGCACAAGGTGAACCCCCCTCCAGAGGCAGGGGAGGGGGGTTTATTCAGGGAGATGTCGCCCCAGAGGCAGAGGGGGCCCCCCGCAATTTGGGGGACCACAAATCCTTTCGTGGCTCTCCATACTCTCATTCCTGAGGGTGTGCCTGACTGCGCTTATCCGGAGCCAGTCAGGGGTCGAATTTCATTATATCCGGAAGCATGGGAAACCATTACCCAGGACCGATGGGTATTACAGATAGTGTCCGGAGGTTATCTCATTCCATTCTCATCAGAACCCCCACCAATCAAGAAAATCCCAGAGATATCACCCAGTCAAAGGGATCAAGCAGCCTCAGTGGTCTCTCTACTGCTAGAAAAGGAGCCATCCAGCGTGTCCCCGCAGACCAAATCAAATTAGGGACTTATTCAAGATTCTTTTTGGTGCTGAAAAGAACAGGGGACCTGAGACCCATACTAGATCTCAGCCAACTGAACAATTACGTACACAAGTCCAAGGTCCATATGGTCACACTACAATCAATTCTCCCATTGTTGGGAGAGGAGGTATGGATGTGCTCCATCGACCTCAAGGATGCTTACTACTGTGTGAAGATGGACAGAGCATCCAGGAGTCACCTATGCTTCCGGCTGGGAGCCAGTCATTTCCAGTTTCGAGCCCTGCCCTTTGGTCTCATCACAGCCCCCAGGGCATTCACCAAGTGTATGGCGGTGGTGACGGCTCACTTGAGACGTCAGGGATTCCAGGTGTTTCCGTATCTGGATGACAGGCTCCTTACCGCTCCCACCAGGCATCAACTAGTTCAAACCAGGGACGCTACCATCAATCTATGTCACCAGTTAGGCATAACAATAAATTGGAAAAAATCTGCCTTATTTCCCTTACAGCGTGTCACCTTTATAGGAGCAGAATTAGACACCATTCGAATCAGAGCATTTTTACCGCAAGAAAGGATCAGAGTACTGCAACAACAGATACACGTGCTGATGCCCTTGAGACAAGCGAAGGCAAGATGGGTTCTCCATCTCCTAGGTACCATGGCAGCGACAATTATGTTGGTTCCCCTAGCGAGATTACACATGAGAATTCTCCATTGGCTCCTCTTTGTTCAGTGGTCGTTCCAAAGACTTCCACTGTCTCATCCCATCTTACTCACGGACAGATGCAAGCAGGACCTCGGTTGGTGGCTGTGCACCAACAATTTGGACGGGGGGAAAAGCCCTTCATTCCATCCAGCCCAGTTGCCACGGTGACCACGGACGCCTCCCAGATTGGGGGTGGGGGCATTATCTTGGCAGGATAGTCCAAGGCATGTGGCAAGAACACAAGATACATCTACACATCAATGTCCTAGAGATGAGAGCAGTGCTTCTTGCGTTGCAGGCAATTCAGAATGTTTGTCCTCTAAGGACGATTGCGATACACTCAGACAACATGTCAGTAGTGTGGAATCTGAACAAGCAAGGGGGAACCAGGTCTTACCCTTTGTGCAGAGAGGACATGCGAGTGTGGCATTGGGCAGTAACTTCCCAATGGTTTCTGGTGGCAATGCACATTCCGGAGGAAGTCCAATGTAATTGTGGACAGACTAAGCAGAGCTAACCTGATGCCTTACAAGTGGTCCCTGAATCACCTGGTTGCAGGGCAAATCTTCAGCAGATGGGGTCAGCCTTGCTGCGACCTTTTTGCCAGCCCCTTCAATGCGAAATGTAGCAACTACTTCACGCTGATCCCCCCACAGGGGGAGTCACCCAGGGATGCTCTGGTTCACGATTGGCCCTCTGGTCTGCTTTATGCTTTACCTCCATTTCCCTTGCTGTCAAAGGTGATTCAGAAAGCGCAATCCTTGGGAAGCAGAATGATTCTGATTGCCCCACACTGGCCTCGTCAAGTTTGGTTCCCCTTTCTTCAGCAATTCACTGTGGACACTCCTTGGACTCTGGATCCCCAACCAGATTTACTGGCACACATGTTGGGACAGTTCCACCTCTCCCTGATGACCCTCCGGTTGACAGCCTGGCTACTCCACTTCCATCATTAGTCAGACTTCATAATTTTTCACCGGAAATGGTTCATATCTTATCGTCCTCTCATAAACCATCCACTAGAAAAATTTATTCTAGTAAATGGAAAAGGTTTTCTATCTGGGCACATACCAGAGGCATTGATCCTTACACAGCTCCAATAGCTTCAGTTCTGGAGTTTTTGGCCATGCTTTTCCATCAGGGTTCCGCATCAGCCACCATCAAAGTTCAACTGGCGGTGATCTCTAATTTCCACGTAGCGAATGAGCCTAGTCTCATGGCACATAGACTATGTAAGGCATTTCTGAAAGGTACTCTACTACTCCGTCCACTGGTGTCCGAACCTATCATGCCCTGGGATCTCAGTTTTGTTCTACAAGCCCCTACTTTACCACCTTTTGAGCCTGCAGCTACCTGTGAATTGAAATTCTTGACTTGGAAAGCAGCCTTCTTAATAGCAATTACTTCAGCAAGGCGAATTTCAGAAATCCAAGCCCTCTTTATCAAACCTCCATATTTAATCTTCCATAATGACAGGGTCTCTCTCAGACCAAACCCCTCGTTCCTTCCTAAAGTGGCTTCCGTGTCTAACCTAACTCAGTCCATTGAGCTGCCTGTTTTCTTTCCCCACTTTTCCAACAAGGCAGAATTTAGATTCCAGTAGTTGGATGTATATAGACAATTATGCTTCTATCTACACCGAACAAAAGATATCCGGAAGTCGGACCAACTTCTGGTTTCTTTTTCCGACAACCGACTGGGTTCCCCAGTATCCAAGATCACACTGTCTAGAAGGATATCTAGCTGTATCTCTTTCATCTATCAAGCAGGAGGTAAAGATCTACCATTTCCAGTCAAGGCTCACTCTACTTGGGCTGTTTCCACATCCACGGCCTGCCAAGCCAGATTGTTAATGGATGATATATGTGCTGCAGCTACTTGGGCTTCTCCTCACACATTTGTTTCTCATTACAAATTGGACGTGATTTCCAGGGGCAGGTCTTCCTTTGGCTCCACAGTTCTCCTAAGTATTTTCCTATGAGCCACCCAGGATGCAGGTGCTAGGGACGCTGTCCCACAGGTAAGAATGTAGATGAGATAGGACTATATAACATCAAGAAGTTATGTACTCACCATAACGTTCGATGTATGTAGTCCATCTCGCCTGACATTCTTACTTACCCTCCCATCTTCCCCCTGCCTGGAGGATTTGGAGGTTAGGTTATCATCTGCAGAGTTCCCTTGCTTAGCTTATTCTTTACATGGATGTGATGTGTGCATGGAGTACAAATGAATTTTGCAGCAAACTAGATCTGGGGATATGGAGCAGTGCACCATGGGATACCTGCTTAGCCCAGCCAATGAAAGACTTCGAGCTAGTATAATCGGCCGATTCGGAGCTGATATTCGGCTCCAAACCCACGGGTAAGAATGTGAGGTGAGATGGACTACATACATTGAACGTTATGGTGAATACATAACTTCTTGTTTCTTGGCATTAAGCTTGAGCCCATGGCTCTGGCACCTGGCATCTGTTTCTGTAAGGCCCTTTTGTAGAATATCCACATCATTTGGGGATTCAATAATGGCTCCCAGTTTGCAGTCATCTGCGAACTTTGTTAGCCAGAGTCCCTTATTGTTGGCCTGTACTTCAGAGAAGTAGATGCCAAACAAGAGTGGTCCCAGGACTGAACCCTGAGGTACTCCACGTTTCATTTGTCTGGAGCTAGATTTGGAGTCTACTACTTTTACAGTCAGGGTTCTGTCAGTAAGCCAGTTGGCAACCCATCGAGTGACGTAGGGATTTAATGCCCAGCTTAGTAAATCTATCTATGATTCCAGAGTGGGGGATGGTGTTGAAGGCCTTGGTGAGGTCCAGATTGGCTGTGGGGACCACCTTAGCCTCGTCCACAGCTCTGGAGACTGATTCAAAGAAGTCAGTCAGATTCAGGAGACAAGATCGGCCCTTCACAAACCCAAACTGGGTGGGGTCCAGTGTTTGAAGGTTGCCAATGTCTTTGTTTATAAGTTCCATGATAATGCATTCCATGCCCTTGCAGATCAGGCTTGTCAGACTGATGGGGCAGTAGTTCCTGGGATCCAAGGTGGATCCCCCCTTGTGGAGTAGGATAACTGTAGCTGTGCACCACTCAGTGGGCACGAAGCCTGAGGTGAGGCTATGATTAAACATGACACTTAGGTTAGGTGCCAGTTCATTTCGTAGTTCATGTATTACACAGCCTGGGATGTCATCTGGTCCCATGGATGCTGTATTCGTAGCTTTGGAGAGTGCTGTTTCTACCGGTGTGGCCGTGATTAACCGAATTTGGCAATCTTTTGGTATTGAGATGTGCCCTTTAGGGGGTGAGGGGGGGGTGAAGTTGGCACTAAATCGATCTACCAGGATATTGGCAATATCCTTGGGATCAGTATATTTAATGCCATTCTGTTGTAGCTCAGAGCAGATCTGAGCATTGCCATTTAGATACTTGACATATCTATAGAATGTCTTGTGGTTGTCTTTGGAATCTTTGGCCATTTTATTTTCATAACTAGCTTTTGAGGATTTTATGAGGGATCTCACCTTCTTACTGAGGCTGGTGAGGGAGTTTTTTGCATCCTGGGATTTTCCTCTTTTCTGCAACAGTTTCTTCCTTCTATTGTATAGTTTGTTTATAGCAGGGGACCACCAGGTTGGTTTCCTTTTTTGGAGAAGAGCATCTTGGTTCTATATGGGATGGCACGATTCATGCACGAGTGGATGTGTTCGTACAGTACCTTAGTGTAGAATTCCGCAGTCGAACTTTCAGATCCCGTCTGCATGGGTGTAATGAAGTTTGTCACTTCTGACTTCAGTAGCATGAATTTGGCTTTGGAGAAGTTTTTTAAGGAGGTTTCCTTACTGGGGGGTAGAGGTGGGATGTGGATGTCAAGGGTGATTTGCTTATGGTCAGACCTGACCAATGAGGGGGTGACCACTGGTGTGGAGCATCTATCTCCCATGTTGGTAATGACCAGGTCTAGGATATTGGAGCCCCTGGTGGGACAATGGATTAGTTGATCCAGGGCGTTGGAATTTATGAATCCCAAGAACCGTTGGGAAAAGGAGTTGGTACCCGAGTAGTTTTCCCAGTTAATGGCAGGGTAGTTAAAATCACCCAGTATTAGGGTGTTTGGTTGTATCTTAATATTTTCCAGTATGTTTAGAAAGGTGTAGTGAGATTCTTGGAGTATGGTGGGGGATCTGTAGCAAGCTACAGTTTTGATTGCAGTCTTACCTAGTGTTAGTTGCACCTGGAGAATTTCAGATGCATTGTGTTGGGCAACTAGCCTGGAGGTGTGAATATCCTTGGTGAATATGGACACTCCTCCATCTTTAGTATTTCGGTCTTGGTTTTGTTGTAGTTGTAGCCTGGTATTGCAGGGGTGCTCTCTGGAGCCTTGAACCAGGTCTCAGTTACTGCACAGATATCGATGTTCTCCATTTTTAGGAGTGCCTTGAGAAGAGCGCATTTTGAGGTTTAGACTTCTAGCATTCAGTAACATTACCTTCAGATTTTGCATGATTGTATCTGTTACAGTGGTGGTTTTATCCTTTGAACCTTGCCTAAAAAAGGCACTAAAGGGGTGGCAAGAGCTTTAGCCAGTAACCTGAATCCCAGGGGTGACAGGTGCAGACCATCTCTGGTAAAGCATCATGGTTTGTCGATCATATCTTTCCAGGCAGACAGGTACTGGATCCCCTTTGAATGACACCATAAGCTTAGCCAATTGTTGAAGTCAATCATTTTGTCCTTATACTGTGATATCATTTTGGGCGAAGGCAGGATGCTACTCAGGGCTAGGGTCATACCTGCCTGGGCCACATGATCCAAGTGCTCTTCCATGTCTCTTTTCATGTAGTCCAGGGAGAACGTCTCAAGTCATTCACTCCAGCATGGACAATGACAGAGTCATGTTTGTACTTGTTGTGGAGTGACTTGAGTGCATGTGTTTGTGGCAGATCCTGGCACCAGACAAGCAGCTGACTGTAATTTTCTCCTTGTTCAGCCTGGTGAGTGGGACATCAGTGTGCCTGACTATAGAGTCACCTATGACTAAAGTGTTGGGTACATTGTCTTGCCTTAGGGGCTGTTGTTGGGTGGCACACTGGTGTTGTGAGCTGTGTGTCACTTTGGTTGTGACTGGTGTTTGCATTTCAGCTTCAGAGGTCCTTGTTGATTGGGCAGGTTAATGTTAAGGGCCTCTGCATATGTGGGTTTAGTGTTGCTATTTGTGGGTATTGATGGTGTGGGTTTTGAAGGGCTATGAGTTGCTTGAGGTGTAGTGCAGGTGTTAACCTTCTCCTCTTGACTGTCTAGCACAATCTTGGCCGGAAAGAGCTTTGCTTCCAGTTTGGCTATGTAAGTGCATCTCTCGCAGGTGGTAGTGTTGGATGGTAGTAGGAGAGGATTGTCTGTGTACATGAGGCAGTTGCCACATTGCCCCAGTATGACCAGATTCACCAGGTGGACAGGAGAAATCACCAGAAGCTGACCCTTGGACATGCCTGTTTAGGTGCTTTTTTTGTAAAGTATAAGAGCTGTTTTCCTTTACCTTTGCAAGGTACTTAGCAATTATAGGCTGTTTAGTGCCTACGATTAATTTCTCCTTAGTCACAAGGAGAGTTGAGTGCTTGTATCAGTTTCAGGCTTCCTAGTGCTTTCCAGCAGGTACTAGAGCAAGTGCTAGTCACAGCGGTTCAGATTTTAGTGCTACGACTGAGTAACCAGCTAGTTCTAAGAGAAAATTTGAAGAGCAGACTTTCTGGCACCTGGAATAGTTTAACTGTAGCCTTGCAGTGCTGCATGATGCGAAAAATGTGCAAACACGCGTTTTTAAGCCAGAATGTTGAAAGGGATAGAAATCAGCCTAAAAAGGCTAATAAAATTACAATTTCAGAACTGGAAACCACTCCTCTAGCATTAGATAGGCAGTACAGTGCTCAACACTCCCACTGGTAAGCAGTAGGACTTTCTCTACCACAACAAGATCTGGATAGCTCTGAACACAGATAATAAAGTCCTGAAACAAGCAAAGCCTCGGATAAGGACTGGCTAGGAAAGGTGGGAAATGAGCAAACAAGAAAGACCACGGATGCCTCCCAGATGGGGGGCATTATCTGGCAAGACTGTCCAAGACACTAGGATCCCATTAGAGGCCAACTTGCATATCAGTGTCCTGGAGATAAGAGCTGTGCTTCTTGCGTTGCAGGCCTTTCAGACAGCTCTTCCTCAGGGGCATATTACAATTGAAATGGACAATATGTCAGTGGTTTGGTACATCAACAAGCAGGGAGGAACCAAGTCTTACCCCCTTTGTCGAGAAGTCCTCAGAGTGCGGCAGTGGGGGACCTTGTCCAACTGCTTTATAATAGGAATAGACATTCTGGGGATTTGCAGTATGATTTCAGACAAGCTGAGCAAGATGCATCCTTCAGCCTCACAAGTGGTCTGTCAGTCTAGAATTGGAAAAAATTATATTCTGTCATTGGGATCAACCTTGCTGCAACCTGTTTGCCTCTTCCATAAAGAACAAATGTAGCAATTACTTTGACCTGATTCCCCTTCCGGGAAAGTCACCCAGAAGCATTCTCCTCCACGATTGGCTCCTTGGTCTGTTGTATGCCTTTCCCCCGGTACCTCTAATACCCACATTTTTACAGAAATCACTGAGGTTGAAGAATAAATTAATCCTTATTGCACCCTTGTGGCCTCAACAGATTTGGTTCCCCTTTCTTTGGCCTTAATTGAGTCATCAACCTTGGATTCTGGGAATAATGCCAGATCTCCTGTCCCATCCAGACAGCCTTGTTCACCCAAACATTTCGAACCTCAAGCTGACTGCGTGGTGCCTCCAATTCCACTAATTGCCAGGCATGCTAATATGGACTGTCCAGTATGTCAATCCTTTTATCAGCTCATAAACCTTCTACTAGAAAACTATATTTAAGTAAGTGGAAGAAATTTACAATTTAAGCCCATGAAAAGCAAATTGATCCTTCCTTTGCTTCAGTTGAGCATATCTTAGATTTCTTAGCAGCTCTGTTCAATGTTGGGGCTTCTCCATTCACCATCAAACTACAATAGGCTGTGATTTCTAATTTTCACAGTGGTTTAAAAGAAAGTTCTTTAGCCTCTCACAGGCTTTGTAAATAGTTCTTAAGAGGCACGCTTCTGTTAAAACCTCTGTATAAAGATCTGACTCCTCCTTGGGACCTGAACTTAGTACTACAGGTGGTAATACATTCCCCATTTGAGACCTTTGCAGAATGCGACCTGATGTTTTTATCTTGGACAACACCGTTTTTGGTAGCCATTACATCAGCTAGAATAATTTCAGAAATCCAGGCCTTATCATCTGAACCTCCTTACCTTGTTTTCCATAAGGATAGGGTATCCTTACGAATGAACCCCTCCTTCCTGCCCAAAGTAGTATCTAAGACCAACATTAATCAGTCTGTTAATCTACCAATCTTCTTTCCTAATCATTCTAACAAATGGGAGTATGCTCTGCACTTACTAGATGTCCGTAAACAATTACGTTTCTATCTTCACAGAATAAAAACTGTAAGACAATCAAGTTAACTGTTTGTTTCTTTTTCTACAGCAAAGATGGGCAAGGCAGTCGGCAAGATTACCCTCTCTTAAGTGATTGGAAGATTGTATTTCTTTCATTTATGATAAAATAAATTAACCTTGCCTAAACCTGTTAAAGCACATTCTACAAGGTCTATAGCTGCTTCAACAGTCTTCCAATCTACAGCCTCTATGGATGACATATGTGCAGCAGCTTATTGGGCTTCAACCCATACTTTTATTACTCATTGCAAACTGGAATTGGTCTGTAGGGGAAGATCATCCTTTGGCTCGATGGTGCTCAGGAATATCCTTCCGTGAGTCCACCCAAGTTTTTAGGTGGATGGAGAGACTGTCCCATCTGTCAAGGATAAAAATGAAGATTGACAACATCAGATAAAGAAGTTATGTATTCACCATAATGTTCAATCTGTGTTGTCTGTATTCATTTATCCTTGACTTTCCCTCTTTCCATCCCCCCCTCCTCAAAGATTTTTGGTGGAGTGGATCACATGTGCCTGAACTGTTATGTTAATCAAACACAGTGGATAAGGCTTCTATCTGGCTTACTTTCTGTATGTGTATGTATATATACATGTTTTCATATGTTTACAAATTGTCTGCAAACTCGATCTGAGGTAACTGAGAAAGAGGGATTCTGAGTAGTGGTGAAGCTTGAGAGTTTTTGGCTGGTGTGAGCTGTAGTAACAGCCAAGTCGGTTCTGAGAATGGAACCAAACCCATCTGTCAAGGATAAATGAAGATGTACAACACAGATGGAATGTTGTGGTGAGTACATAACTTTTTTTGTTCTTAACAGTAGTATTTTTATAATGCATGCTACAACCTGCATGCTATAAAGTAAAGTTTTCTAAGTTATTTTCAAGTGTAATGGGGATACTAAAGTAATCAGAGGCCTGTTTTTTCCCTTTCTTCTCTCATCTTGTTCATTTTTAAGAAGTGAAGACAGTGCAATGTGAAAAAAGAAAAGTCTGACCAAAGAGCATGATACAAGAAAAATGATATGTTTTTCTCATTGTTGCATAGGGGAATTTCTGGATGAAAGCCCTTGGCTTGATTTAGTAACAAGTTTTAAGAGAAAGCAAACAAATAAAAAAGAACATGGAATATAGTAAAGCTTTCCTCTAGCCAATACATTTTTGTAGAAGCAACTCTGTATCTGGTTCTAATGTCTCCATGGTGCCAGTCTGATAAAGAACAATAAAAACAATACTTTCTTGCAATGACTAATTATGTTTAGCTAATAACGTTTTCTGAAAGCACTCAAGTGTGGAGAGCAATAAAGATAAGACAAAACCAGACGACACTTAGTAGAAGCACAGGCTCTACCATGTGTCTTAACACTGATAACCTTCCTTTCAGGTTAACCCAAGTCTATGAGTGTGGCTGTCAGTTTGTGACAATTGTTCCTATTAGGAGTGTAAAACTTCAGTATTTGAAGTTTTGTGTGTTAGGGAGTGGATTTATGTTTTTTTTTTTTTTTGAGGGCTTTCAATAAAACAAAAGGTTTTGTAACATTTGACAGAGACTCAAATTGATATGACAAGGAACAACTGTATAAAAAATCAACCTGCCAAACATTAGTATATGCATGTAACACAAAAGCTAGAACTTGATAAAACTATTAAACTTAAAAGGTGGGAATAATAATTTTTTAACGCAATGATGCTTTCTATATTATATTTTACTGTAAATGGTCTCACAGATGCATACAAAAAAGAAAGAGTAGCGAACCATATTAAAAATATACTCTGCAAATAACTATGCTACAGGAGACACATTTGGAAAGAACTGATCATGTGAATTTGATAAAGAAAGGTTTTCAGGACAGTTATTCAGAGGAATACCTGGGACAAAGGAAAAGAGGAGTACTTGTATAAATTGCAAGAGGAGCTCTAATACTGATAGAAGAGGATGAAAAAGATAATGGTAGATTTGTAGTTCTAAAGGACTACTGGGAAGGGAGGAGAATTACACTGGCATGTATTTATATTCCACCTAAAAGTGCTATAATGGAGTTTAAGAAAATTCTGGGAGAAAACAACATCAGCTTTCAGCAGGGAATAGAACTTATAGGTGGGGACTGGAATTTGATTTGCAGCAGTGAAGATGTGTCTGGGGACCCAGTAGGGAAATATAACAAAGGAGGGTAGATTTTTGAAGAAATGTATGAAAATATTTGGCATGGAAGTTGTGAATTCAACAGTAGGAGTTCAGAGTGAATTTACATATTACACTCCAAGATACAAAAACTGGGCTAGGCTAGACATTTCACATATACGTGTGCATTCAGTTGAGAGTTTTGATACACATCCATTAACTATTTCAGATCACTTGCCAATAATAACTAGAATAAAAATGCAGACTAATTAAATAAAATGAGACACTGGTGCATTCCCAAGAATCTGTTGAAAAGAGGGGAATTTAAGGAATGGGTAGTGGAAGTTACTGGGGAGTTATTAGAAAAGATAGAAATTTCTTATGAAAGTATAGCTAGGGAGTAGAATAACATTAAACTGAAATTTAAAATAGGGTGGAAATAAAAAAGAGAGTGAGAGATGGTTAAGAAGTAACAAATTATTTATAGGGACTGGCAAATGTTAAAGTACTGCAGAATGGGGGAATCTCACAGAACAGGAAGAGGAGCAATTACAGAATGCTAAACAGAAAACAAGGGATTACCTGAATAATGTGCATATGTTTAGAAAGATTGCTGTTAAGCAACTGTTTTTTTGTTAACTCCAGAGCACAAAAACTTTTAGCACAATTCAGGCAACAGGAAGTAGAAAGAGTTGTTGCCAAACTTTGTGAGCCTGTAACAGGGAAGATAACAAGAAATCCTGTAGAGGCACTAGAAATCTTATGTAAGTCTGTGTAAAGCAGAGAAATATGGAAATGAAATGTTAGGCACTAAAATCATTTTTAAATGAGATACTAATTTTAAGAGCATATTTGACAATATTTCCTGAACCCCAAAAACAAGTTCAGGAAAGATGTCGAAGTGTGGGGCTCGTTCACAGTGTCAGTATATACACTGTAGTGAAGAAGTTTGTATAAATAGCAAACTGATACAATTAAAAGGGTGGTATAACTCTCATTCAACTGGAGTGGTATGTGCTGCATTATATACTTGATAGTCTGCCTATTATATAGGAAAAACAGGACGAAAACTTAAGCACCGTATTTATGAACATTTATATGAAATTAGAAATTTTAAATCCACCAGTGCACTTTATAAACATATTGCTATTTATACTTAGCATAGTTTCAGTTTTATAATTTAAGAAAAATTGATATTTCTTGTAGAGGTGAACCATGGACTATCTGATTAGAGCAACGGGAATCATGGTGGCAGAAATATCTTAATGCCATGCAGCCTCTAGGTCTTAACGATATTATTTCCATTTCTAGTCTTCTTAAAATCAAAGCATATGCTAAATAAAACATAAATTAATTTTGATTTTTTTTTAAATTTAAATATTAATATTTAATTATATATGGTGTTTAATCTTATATTATTTATATTTATATTTATGTATTTAATTATGGATTTTATAAGGTTAAGCTTTACATATCTGTAATTTACTTTGTGCTGTATGATAGTTTTTTTAATCAAGTCGATACTATGTAGCTTATAATGTTAACACTGTTTCCTTTTTAACTAAGTTGATACTATGTAGCTAAAAATGGTAACATTGTTTTTTAAATGTTTTTCAGAAGTGTTTTGGCTACAAATTCATATTGGTCATGTGATTCATGCACTTCTTTGTTTATCCTTTTAGTACTATATATTGGCATTAATTCTTTAATGGTTATCTGAAGAAGTCTCATAAAAAGTTAGTTAAATGTTGAGACAAAAGTGCTTCTCTTGGATATTTTATAGTGGATGTTTTAATATTGGTTTAATAAATATTGCTCACCGGGATTTCACTTGTCAGCAGTTTTCATTCTGCACTTGTTTTTCGTTTTTCATTTCTTAAAGTTCCATGCATCTGGATTACATTGCCAGTTCTGTGCCTCCCCCTTTGGACTATCCACTGCACTGAGTGTCCACAAAGTGTCTAACTCCAGTTAAAGCTCATTGCAGGCTACAGGATATGCACATTTTTCCATATTTAGACAACTTGCTTATCTTTGCAGAGTCTTTTTCAACGTGTCAGGAATGCCTCACTTGGGTGAGAGATCTCTTACACAAGCTTGGATTCCAAGAAAACATTCAAAAGTTTGTGTGGACTCTTCCCAAAAGTACAATAACTGGGCTATACTAGGTAGAACTTATATTTCACGGGGACATTTGCATGTAATTTAAAACGCTGGCACATATCCAATAACTATTTCAGATGCATCAATAAAAACTTAGATAAAAATGCAAGGTAATGAAGTGAAAATGAGACACTTGTGCCTTCCCACCTACCTGTTAAAAAGGGAAGAAGTTAAGGAATGGGCAGTGGAGATTATCTGAGAGTTATCAGAAAAGATAGGAATATATTCAGAAGTTATAGCTCGTCAGTGAAATAAAATGAAAATGGGGGGGGGGGTTAAAAACAGGGTAGAAATAAAAGAGAAATATATATGGCTAATAAGTATTGGAATTACTTAAGTTGGATGACAAAAGTTAAAGTATTGCAAAATATGAGAACTCTCACAAAACAAGAAGAAGCATAAATGCAGAGTGCTAAAGAGAAAATAAGGGAGTATCTGGAAAATATGCACAAATTTAGAAAGATTGCTGTTAAGCAATAATTATTTTGTGATACGAACTCGAGAGAGCAAAAAGTTTTAGCACAATGACTGAGGTAACAAAGTAGAAAAGTTTGTTGCCAAACTTAGCCTATAACAAGAAAAATAACCACAAGTCCTGTAGAGGTTTTAGGGGTCCATCCATCCATCATCCCTTTTTCCCCACTTTTACACATGAGGTCGGGGTGTTGTTTCAACAATGACAATCATCTAGAGCCAAGGTTTACACTGCTGGGTGGCTATCCCTGCTGTTTTATGAAAATTTGTATAAAGCAGAGAAATGTGAAAATTAAGAAAGAGCACACATGGCAATATTTATTTATTTTTTAAACAAGAAATATTTTTATTAAATTATCAATTATGACATTGGCAGTATACATTTATGTAAATGAAAACAAAACATACCAACATAGTTTCAGTTGCAAATGTTATAGATCACTTATCTATCCAGTCATTGTCAGTCAGACATTATAAGGCTCATTCAGTTCCTGCCTTCCCTTGAACCTTATTACTCCTCCAAAACATTTATTCTGCGTGCATGTATTGCTCCTACAATTTCCTTTTTTTTCTATGTAATTTGCTCCTACCCTTTTCTAAAAATCCCACTTCCAGTTGTTTTGTCTCTGTTACTCTGTTCACTATGTCTAGTACAGTTAGTGTAGACTCTGATTTCCATTTCTAGTGATTGTTTTTTTGACAGCCACCAGAATTAAACTCAGCAAGACCTTACTGTGTGTCTAGGGAATTCCTATTCTGTATCATAGCTGAAAAAGATTATTTCCTTAATTACACCTATTTGCTCTCCAAGTATTTCTGTTAGTCTGCAAGGAATTTTTTAAGTCTGCCAACTCATTACAGTCCTACAAATTGTGTTCCCAGTTGCCTGTTTCTTCCCCACCACACCTGCAACATTTGTAGCCTACCTGAGGAAAAATTATTTGGAGTCTACTTGGGGTATAAAAATAACTATGCAAACAATTCCAAGCAAAGATCCTAAATATTATAGAGTTTGGTGCATATCTGGGAGGCATACCTATATCCCCCATCATTTCTTTGTGAATTTCTTATCCAGTTTTTCTTCACAATCCTTTCTAACCTCATCTGATTGATTCCTATAGTTATCATGAAATATTTTATATGCCCTGCTAATTATCCCTTTTTAATAGGAGCTACTCTTCTAGATTCTACTAAAAGCTCTACCAGTGCTGTTCTTTTGCTTAGGATCCCCCATTTTGTTTCTCTTCACCTATGTTTTGATATCAGTCCTTGATAGGGAAGGCAATTCTTGGCCTCTTCCTATTCTGTTACTTTTCTAATTATGTGCTCCCAATACCTTGGTTCCTTTGCCAGTTTTAACCAGTAAATTCCAGCCCCCCTTACCTATTGCTTGTACCCCTAATTGCAGTCATTACTATCGGCAAAACTTCCTTTGTCCAACCCCATATTGGCTTAATTCTTAAAATACTTTCTGCTACTTTATGAATATATTATTCTGTATGGTTATTGTTATTGTCCTTAAGGATCTGCATTCAAAATCTCAGTCTGTCATTGTTACTTGAGCTTCACCCCTGTTTCGTCATCATCCCATTCCACTTTGATTGATAGCTTTCTGCTTGTGTTATGTATAGGAGCCTTAACTGTGTAGCTCTGAAATGCCTCTTCAAATCAGGTAATCCCAAACCACATTGCTCTATTGGAAGGATCAACTTATCCCAAATGATTCTTGCCCTCTTCCCCTCCCAGATAAAATCTTTCAACTCTTTATTGATTTCTATCAACCACTGCTCATCTGGTTGATACAAATATGCCTGACCTGTGTACAAAACTAAAAGTACTAACAACATTTCATTGCTTGTACCTTATCCATATTCATAAGACAGAGCTTCCAATTTTTCAGTTTTTATATTATCTTTTGTTTAGTCTCTTCCCACGTATCCTTAGCTACTAAAACAGATTACTTTTTAACACATGCTTCTAAGTACTTCATGTTATCATTTCCCCGTAAATATGGTTATTGCTGAACCAATTTGTGTGTGGGTGCATAGTTTACAGCTATTGCTTTTTGTTTTATCTTCATTAAATTTTGGATCCCAAAAAGACGTGAAACTTACTCAGAATGTTCCACAACACTAAAATGTCCTTTTCTAGTTTTATCGGGTATAAAATAATATCATCTGCAAATAAAGCCATTTCTTCTCGACTACAATACACCATTTATAGCAGTGAATTTCCGAGTCCCTCATTTTCTTTGCCACTGGTTCTGAAAATAACACAAATAGCAAAGGGGAAAGAGGACACCCTGCCTGGTTCCTCTGCTCAGTCTGAACTTATCAGGGAGGACCCCCCTCCACTTTAATTTTTGCCTCCGATCCCTCATATATTCTCCTAATCAACCTTATAATTTTATCAGGAACATACAAATGCTTCCATTTCCCTACTTTTTAAATCCCAGCTTACTCTGTCAAATCTTTCTCTGCATCAAGTCCCACCAACACCAGTGGTATTTTCTTACATTCTGCTTCCCTCTGGATCATCACTGTTCTGTTAATCTTGTCAAATGTCTGTTTCCCCTCCACAAAACCAAAACGATCTATATCTTTCAGTTTTGGGATCACATTCACCATTCATTTAGCCATTATAGACATAAACACTTTACAATCATGGTTTAGAATCAAAATGGGCCAGTATGAAGTGGGATCTGATGCATCTTTACCATCTTTAGGTATTACAGCCACCACTGTTTTCTTCTAGGATGTTGGTATTTCTCCTTTTAAAATACTGTTAAACAGAACCCCCCAGGTCTTTATCATTTTCTTTCCTCCTAGCTTTCAGACTTCCACAGGAATACCATCTATTCTTGGGGACGTTCCTGTAGATTTGTTTATATATATATATATATATATATATATATATATAAATATCACCATTTTTAATCTCTTCTCCTCCTATCCTTACCATAATTAGGCTTTATCTACCTCTAACCTTGGCATATTTAATTTTTCCATAAACATTTCCATTTTTACTTTTTCTTGATTTCCACATTTGTCAGTTTTATACATATCTATAAAATTTCCGATGTATTTCTAATACCGCTATAAGATCTCTGGTTGTTTTCCTTGTTATAGGCTCCCTAAGCTTGGCAACAACCCTTTCCTACTTTCTTTTGCCTGAGCCATTGTGTTAAAAGATGTTGTGATCTGGAGTTACTATCCAAAAATAAAAAACAGTTGCTTAACAGCAATCCTTCTAAACTCATGCATATTGTCAAGGTACCCCCTTGTTTTCTTTTTAGCAGTCTGCAATTGCACCTCTTCTTTGTCTTTGAGATTCCCCCTATTCTACAATACTTTAACCTTTATTGCTCCCTCTAAATAATTCTTGATGTTAAGTTGCCTCTCTCGCCTTCATTCTTGCTGGTTGGGTTCGGAGCCGACCTTCGGCTCCGACTCGGCCATTTTCTAAAGCTCGAGAGCTACTTACTGGCTCGAGGCCTCCCTATATCCCACAGTGCCTGGCGCCAGACCCCCAGATCTCATTTGCCGCTTCAACTACGAGGTTGCGCTTTACTGGCTCAGGTCATATTCAGCTTTTGTAATATTAGTAGTTAAACTTTTAGTGTATATTTTTCAAGTTTTTTTTGTTAAATCAGAGTAGTACTGTAGACTAGTCTTAGTTTTCCCTGTGCTTTTCTACCCTTAGGAAACTTGTTTTTACTTAGAGAGTTTCTCCCCCCCCCCATCTCCCTAAGTAGGCCATTTTAGTTAGACGCTATTCCCTTCCCTTTTAAATTGTTCCAGTAGGAAGCAGTGTTTAGCCTTTGTAGTCTAAGTCATAGTATCTTAGTTTTCTTAGTATTGTTTCCTTTAAATTTTTTGCGTGAAGGAGTGGGACTAGTGTGTGTGTGTGAGTGTGTGTGTTTTTGCACTAGTCTAACATTTATCCATCGGTATTCCTTTTTTCTTTAACATGTCAAAGGATACCAAGGTATCAGGGTTCAAGAAGTGTGACTCACGCTGTCAGAAAATGTCTCTGACAGATGGTCACACTTCTTGTGTTTATTGCTTGGGTGCCATACACCTGCAGGACTCTTGCTCAATATGTCATGCCTTTAGTCCGAGAGTCCTGCAGGAGCGTAGGAACAAGTTAATTCTCAGGGCTTACTAAAACCCGTGGGGTCTCTGGCGAAGTCTCAGCCAGCGAAACCCCCTAAGCACACCAAGCCATCAGCTCCCAGTACAGAGCCATCAACAGGTGGAGCGTCTGCTTCAATTTCGGTTCCGGCTGGAGCCGAAGTATCTAAATCTCTCTCAGCTCCGACCTTGGTGTCGGAGCCGTCAGGGAGCCATAAGTGATCCAGGTCGCCATCCCTAGAGTCAATTTGCTCGGCTCCGGGATCGCCTTTGCTACAGTCTGAAAGGAGCCATCGGTCCCACTCTTCTCGGTTCTCGAGGCTATCCGATCATGACTTGGAGAGAGTGGTTAGTAGACTCCTCAAATCGCAGGCCCTGGCCCAAATGTTAACTAGCCCTCCTCATCAGGCTGTGGCTGTTCCTGTTTCTGAAGTAGTTCCTCCTCCGACTCCTCCTGTCAGTTTGGAGCCAGAGCTTGTTGGGGCTCGGATCCTGGAAATGTCGGCGCCGATACTTCCCCTTTCGGCTCCTTCGTCGGCTCCGATTTCTTCAATGGTGCCATCCTTGGAGGGATCTGGGCACCAAGACTACCTTGTCAGCTCTGAGGGGGGAGTGGCATCGGACCCTTGTCCGACCCCGTTCTTCCTCTCGGAGCCTCAACACAGATAAGCTCGGCTCCTACATCGGCCTCGGAGCCGTCCCTTTCAGTGCCAGAGAGGATTCCTGTCTCTTCGGAGCGGGGTCCCTCTTCTCTGCCAGACAGGGGTGCCTTCGAGGTCATGAGGAGCGTGCTGACTTCTGAGTCTGCACCTCGATCAGCCCCTTCAGCTCCTCCCCCCAGGATGCCTGCTTCAGTCTCTGCCCCTCCTTCAGACCCCAAACGAGGGGATCAAATGCTCCAGGTCACCCCACTGGGTGTATCTTCCTCTTCCGAGGCCTCCCCTGAGATTTCAGAGGAGCCCCCTCGAAAGAGGAAATGGAAGAGGAAACATGTTGACTCCCCAGAGTCTGTCACGTCAGATACTGACTTGGAGGATTCGGAAGGGTCCCCAAGATCCCCCTCTGAAGATGTCTCTTTCTCAGATATCCTTGAGATCCTTAAGCAGAGGGGGAAATGGTCTGCCCTTAACCCTTCTGAGGACGAGTCGGTATACTTGGATGCATTAGGTTCTTGCCCCTCCACCTCCTGGGTGTCTCCGCCTTTCGATCCATTAATGGAAGGGGTGGCTTGAAAGGCGTGGTCAGCTCCGGACACACTAGAACCAACCCCCCACAGGGCCACTAAGTTTATTACGGCCCCTCAAGATAAACAGTTTTTGACAAAGGGTGTCCCTGTTGATGCCATGGTGGTAGCAGCTGCCACGAAAAAGGAGTTGGCTGACACTTCTGTACCTATCCATCCCCCTAATAAAGAGTCTAAGACGATGGATAGATATGGGAAGGGGATGTTTTCTTCAGCGACCTTCTCCATGCGGTCGCTGAATTATTTGTGCCACTTCACCCGTCTTCAGAGGGATCTCCTCAAAGAGCTAGGAGATACCCAGCAAGATCCATCAGCTGCAGGGGCTCAAGACAAGATAAACTCCCAGCTGGCGACTCTTAATTCTGTCATTAACTCCTCCATGTGGCTCATTTCGTATGCGGCTGATGGAGTGAGTAGAGCCGCAGGCACAGGCGTGGCTTTGAGAAGACATGCCTGGATGCGGTTATGTAACTTTGCTGATCCCTTCAAGGCGTCTTTCACCAACACCCCCTTTGATGGTTCGGCTCTGTTTGGACCTCAGGTGAAAGATACACTTACCAGGTGTGAGCAGAAAGGCAAAACTCTGTCTGCCGTGGGAGTCCATTTTTCCACTCCCTCTAGACCATACCCTAAGGGTCAGAAGAGTGGAAAGATGTGGTTCCGGAAACCCAGGGGAGCCGTGCCTGACACATGTGGTGAGTTTCCCTCCAGAGGCAGAGGAGGGAACAACAATAGATGCCGCCCACGGGGCAGAGGGGGTCTGCAGAATCAGGGCAGCAGAGAATATTTCTCTGACAAGCCCTTCCAGCACCCCTGAGGGGCTGCCCGGCTGTCCGCCTTCGGAGGCAGTCGGGAGAAGGTTGTCTCTGTACCCAGAAGCCTGGCGTCTCATCACTCTAGACAGATGGGTACAGTCTATCATATCCAGAGGTTACAAAATCCTGTTTGTCCACACCCCCTTAAGATCAAACAACCCCATCCCAGATGTTCCACCCAGTCTAAGGGAGCAAGCAGTACAAGAAATTTCAAGACTGCTAAAAAAACGGGCCATCCAACAAGTCCCAGCAGACCAGCAAGGATCCGGAATTTACTCAAAGTTCTTTTTGGTACCAAAAAAGACAGGGGACTGGAGACCCATTTTGGATATCAGCAGACTAAACAAGTCTGTTCAAAGAACGAAGTTCCGGATAGTCATGCTTCAGTCCATTCTACCCTTTTTGGGTCAGGACAATTGGATGTGCTCCATAGATCTTCAGGATGCGTACTACCACATCAAAATGGACAGGCGTTCCAGAGGTTTTCTCCGCTTCCGGCTGGGAGCCAGTCATTACCAATTCAGAGCCCTGCCCTTTGGTCTCACCACAGCCCCCAGGATGTTCACAAAATGCATGGCAGTGGTTACCGCTCACCTGAGACGGCAAGGATTCCAGGTGTTTCCATATCTAGACAACTGGCTCCTTACTGCTACCACCAGACATCAATTGCTGAGAGCCAGGGATTATACCATCCAAACATGCTCCAACCTAGGTAACTCAATAAATTTTGAAAAGTCTGCATTGTCGCCTTGTCAGTCTTTAACCTTTATAGGCGCAAGATTAAATACGAAAGATCTGTCCGTAAGACTTCCAGTAGACAGAGTGGCAGACATTCGTCAACATGTACTGGTATTATTAGGATGCAGAAAGATTCAGGCCAGATTCGTCCTAAAAACCTTGGGTCTCATGGCAGCAACGATCTTATTAATTCCCCTGGCTCGTTTTCACATGAGGATTCTCCAGTGGATGCTTTTCACCCAATGGTCCTTTCAACAACTTCCTTTGTCTTACAAAATAATAATCACACAGTCATGCAAAGACCAATTGACTTGGTGGATGGTCTCTCAATCAGTACCCCGGGGCAGACCATTTGTCCTTCCTCCTCCAGTTGCCACGGATGCCTCCCTGATCGGGTGGGGGGGGGCATTTTCAGGGCAGGACTGTCCAGGGCACCTGGCAACCCCAGGTGTACCACTTGCACATAAACATCTTGGAGATGAGGGCGGTGCTTTTAGCATTGCAAGCTCTTCAGAACTCTCTACCCACTAGGACCATTGCAATTCAGACAGAAAATATGTCTGTAGTGTGGTACATCAACAAGCAGGGCTGAACCAAGTCATATCCCTTATGTCGAGAAGCACTCAGACTATGGCAGTGGGCGATCTCCTCTCAACCGTTTCTGACAGCAACGCACATCCCTGGGAAGTCCAACGTCATAGCGGACAGGCTAAGCAGAGCTATTCTCATGCCTCATGAGTGGTCTCTCAACCGGACAGTCGCGGACAAAATCTTCCGCATATGGGGTCAACCTTGCTGCGACCTTTTCGCAACTCCTCTCAACAGCAAGTGCAACAGTTTCTTCACTCTCTTCCCTCTTCCCGGACACTCCCCCAGAGACGCTGTAGTTCACGATTGGCCCCAGGGACTACTGTATGCATTCCCACCCTTTCCACTAATTCCCAAACTAATTCAGAAAGCTACTGTGCTGGGTTGCAGGATGATCCTCATTACCCCCTACTGGCCTTGACAAATCTGGTTCCCTTTCCTGCATCTTCACCTTCTAGAGCAGCCTTGGAATCTGGACCCAGTTCCGGACCTCCTGATCCATCAGTCGGGCAGGCTGCATGTATCCCTTCAGCCTCTCAACCTCACTGCTTGGTTGCTCCACTTCCAACCTTAGCTATTCTTCTCAGTATTTCCAATTCAGTGCGTGAGTTTATCCTTTCTTCGCACAAACCTACAACCAGGAAGACTTATGCTAGTAAACGGAAACGTTTCTCTTTCTGGGCAGAGGCTAGAAATATAGATCCCTTCACGGCCCCTGTCCATAACGTTCTGGACTTTTTAGCAGAACTTTTTCAAACAGGCTCCTCTTCGGCCACCATTAGAGTTCAATTAGCGGCAATCTCAAATTTCCATATGGGCCTGTCAGAAACCAGCATCATGTCCCATAAGCTTTGCAAAGCCTTTCTGAAAGGAACAATCTTGCTCAGGCCTCCAGTGAGAGATCCCCCGCCTCCGTGGGACTTAAATTTGATCCTAGCTTCCTTGATACTGTCTCCCTTTGAACCGGCAGCTTCCTGTTCCTAGAAATTGCTTACTTGGAAAACCCTTTTTTTGGTGGCCATTACTTCAGCGAGGAGAGTTTCTGAACGTCAAGCCCTTTATGTTCGTCCTCCTTACCTAGTTTTCCATAAGGATAGAGTTTCACTCAGGACTAATCCTTCATTCCTTCCTAAAGTCCCCTCAGAAAATAATTTGGATCAATCCATCGATCTGCCAGTCTTTTTTCCAAATTATTCCAATAAAGCTGAACGCAAATTACACCAGTTGGACGTTCATAGGCAGTTACATTTCTATTTGCATAGGACTGAGCAAATAAGGAAATCAGACCAACTCTTCCTGTCCTATGCGGAGGGTAAGCAGGGTCAACCTGTGTCTAAAGTAACCTTATTCAGGTGGTTGTCCTGTATTATTACCCTTGTTTATCAGTTGAGGAATAAAGAACTCCCTGCTAAACCTAAAGGCCACTCTACTAGGGCTTTAGCTACATCGTTAGCTTTTCAATCAAGACTACCTATGGAAGCCATTTGTGCAGCGGCCACATGGGCCACCCCTCATACCTTCATTTCACATTATAAATTGGATCTGGCCTCCAGGAGCAGAGCTGATTTTGGTTCCACTGTGCTCGAGTCTGTTCCGATGAGCCACCCAGGACTAAGGTGCTAGGTACGCTGTCCCAACCAGCAAGAATGAAGGTGAGAGAGACAACTTAACATTAAGAAGTTATGTACCTACCATAACGTTCCATCTTAGTTGTCTTCTTCTCGCCTTCTTTCTTGTGTCCCACCGTCCATCCCCCTAGCCTAGATGGACCGAGAAAAGTCCTCCTGCGAGTATAGTCACTGGCTGAGTCTTTACCGTTTTATGTCCTCTACCTTTTTCTTCAGCCCTGTAGCTGAAGTCTTGCTATTGGGACAGTTGTCCTCTTATATTATTATGGTGCTAGGTCTTCCAAACGAGATCTGGAGGTCTGGCGCCAGGCATTGTGGGATATAGGGAGGCCTCGAGCCAGTAAGTAGCTCTTGAGCTTTAGAAAATGGCCGAGTCAGAGCCGAAGGTCGGCTCCAAACCCAACCAGCAAGAAAGAAGGTGAGAAGAAGACAACTAACATGGAACATTATGGTAGGTACATAACTTCTTATTACTTCTTAACCATGTCTTTTAATTTTATTTCCACCCTACTTTTAAACTCCAGTTTAATTTTATATCACTCCTTAGCTATATTTCAAGAAAAAAATTCTGTCTTCTCTAATAAATCACAAATAATTTCCACTACCTATTCCTCTTTTTAACAGATAGGTGCAGAAGCGCCATTGTCTTATTCTTATTTCATTACCCTCCATTTTTATTTTAGTTATTATTAGCTCGTGATCTGAAATAGTTATAGAATATGTATCAAAACTTTCAATTAAGTGCACGCTCCTGTGAAGTATAATTTCTGTCTAGCCTAGCCCAGTTTTTTTACCTTGGGGAATAATATGTAAATTTTATCCAAACTCCTACTACTGAATTCACATCTTCCATGCCAAATATTTTCATAAATTTCTTCAAAAATCTACCCTCTTTTGTTATATTTTCTTTTCTGGGCTCCCAGATATATGCTCACTGCTGCAAATCAAAGTCCATTCCCCATAAGTAATATTCCCTGCTGAAAGCCAATTATTTTTCTCAGAATTTTCTTAAGCTTCATTATAGCAGTTTTAAGTGGAATAAAAATACATGCCAGTGTAATTCTCCTCCCTTGCAAGTAGACCCTTATTATTACAAATCTAGCATTATTATCTTTCCCCCCTTCTATAATTATTGGAGATCTTCTCACAATTAATATAAGTACTTCCCTTTTTTGTTCTGGATATTCTGCTGAATAACCATCCTGAAATCCTTTCTTTATCAAATTTACATGCATATTTCATTCCAGATTTGTCTGCTGTAACTAGCTATTTGCACTCTGCATTTTTAATATAGTTCACTACTGTTTCTTTTTTGTATATGTCTGTGAGTCACATTTAAAGATAATATGGGCAGTGCCATTATGATAAGAAGTTATTACTCCCGCCTGTTATGTCTAACACTTTTTTTTAATATCTAGTTTCAGCTTTTGTGTTACATACATATGTTAATGTTTGACAGGCTGATCTTTTATGCACTTGTTTCTTGATGTATCCATTTGAACCCATGTCACATCTTACAAAACTTTTTATTTTAATGAAAACCTACAAACAAAAAAACACACCTCCAGCTCACCCCCAAAAGCTGTTTAAATTATTATTAACACACAAAGGTATGTACATCTTCAGATATTGAAGTTTAACCCTCCTACTAGAAACAATTGTTCCAGATTGACAGCCACAATCAGAGGCTTGAATTAATCTATAATGAAGGTTATCCATGCTAGGGCACAAGATACAGCCTGTGCTTCTACTTACAGTGCTGTCTGTTTTTGTCTTAGTTTTATTCTTCTCCCAAATGAGGAAAACAACTTGAATGCTTTCAGAAAACATGATCTCCTAACCACTGAAAGAATGTAGTATTTTGTTTTTATTGCCCTCTTATCAGATTTTCTCCATAGAAACATGAGAACCACATACAAAGCTGCATTCCACTACACTTGTTGCACTGCAAACATTTGTGTGCCAGAGAGAAACAGTATTCCATATTCATTATATTCAGTGTTCTTTTATTTATTTGCTTCACCTTAAAACTTGTTATTAAATCAAGATAATGACCTTAATCCAGTCATTGTTATGCAAAAACAAGAAAAGGCATATCAGTTTTGCTTACATCCATTACCAGACCGGATTAGGGACTTACTCAAGATTCTTTTTGGTGCCAAAAAAGACCGGGGACGTGAGGCCCATTTTGGATCTCAGCAAACTCAACCGTTCTGTCAAGAAGTCCAAGTTCCGGATGGTCACCTTACAATCCATTCTCCCGCTGCTGGAGGAAGGTGTTTGGATGTGCTCCATAGATCTCAAGGACGCCTATTATCACATTCTGATAGATCAGGCGTCCAGGAGACACTTGTGCTTCAGCCTGGGAGACAGTCATTTCCAGTTCCGTGCACTGCCCTTTGGTCTCACCACAGCCCCCAGGGTGTTCACCAAATGCTTGGCGGTGGTGACTGCTCACCTGAGAAGTCTAGGATTCCAGGTGTTTCCATACCTAGACAACTGGCTTCTAACTGCCACCTCCAAGCTCTACTCTTACAGAACCTAGCAGCCACTATATCTCTAGGCAACTCCCTAGGAATCACCTTCAATTGGGAAAAGTCTGTGTTGCTGTCATCTCAGCGCATACGGTTTATCGGAGTAGAGATAGACTCAAAGCAAATGCAGGTCTATCTTCCTACAGAGAAGATAGAAATATTACAGTCTCAAGTTCGAGCATTGCTCCTCAAACGCCGAGCCCCAGCCAGGATGGTCCTACAACTGTTGGGTTCCATGTCGGCTACCATTCTCCTAGTTCCCTTAGCAAGATTGCATATGAGGATTCTCCAGTGGCTCCTGTCAGTCCAGTGGTCTTATCAGGATCTCCCTCTCAGTCACCTCATTCTAATCACGGAGACGTGCAAACAGGACCTCCGTTGGTGGCTTCTTTCCTCCAACCTGGATCAGGGGCAACCCTTCGTTCCTCCACCTCCAGTGGCCACTTTGACTACGGACGCCTCGCAGACGGGGTGGGGGGGACATTACCTGGGCAGGTCAGTCCAAGGCAAGTTGCACCCCGACGAGAGTTCCCTCCACATCAACATACTGGAAATGAGCACGGTGCTTCTATCACTACAAGCACTACACAGTTACCTCCCCCAGGGCATGATTGCCGTTCAGTCCGACAACATGTCAGTAGTCTGGTACCTGAACAAGCAGGGAGGGACCAGGTCCTACCCCCTTTCCAGAGAGGCCATGAAAGTATGGGATTGGGCGATTGCAACCAACCGTTTCTTGGTAGCAACACACATTCCGGGGAGATCCAATGTGATAGCCGACAGACTGAGCAGAACTATTCTCTCCCCACATGAGTGGTCTCTGAACGACAGAGTGGCAACTCAGATCTTCAGAAGATGGGGAACTCCTTGTTGCGACCTCTTTGCAACTCCTCTCAACACGAAATGTCAACAGTTCTTCTCTCTCACCCCAGTTCCGGGGGGGTTTCCCAAGGACGCCCTAGTCCAAGCTTGGCCCACCGGCCTACTGTACGCCTTTCCACCGGTTCTCCTTCTTCCCAGGGTGATCCAGAAGGTGATTCACTTGCAGAGCAAGATGATTTTAGTTGCCCCATACTGGCCTCGTCAAGTCTGGCTGCCCTTTCTTCGGAAATACGCACTGGATGTTCCATGGTTCCTGGACCAGGTTCCAGACCTCTTGATCCACCAGTCGGGACAGCTTCATCAGTCTCTTCACTCATTGAGGTTAACAGCTTGGCTCCTCCACTTCTGACCATAGTCAGGAACCAGGTTTTGGACTCGGAAGTCATACATATCTTGTCCTCGGCCCACAAGAATTCGACTAAAAAAATGTATAACAGCAAATGGAAGAGATTCGCTATTTGGGCCCAACTCCGGGGATTAGATCCCATTACTGCCCCGGTACCAGAAGTTTTGAAGTTTTTAGCTTCTTTATTCAATCAAGGTTCTTCGGTCTCTACCATCAAGGTTCAATTGGCAGCTATTTCTAATTTTCATGAAAGTATAGACCCACCTTTGATGAGCAATAAGTTGTGTAAAGCCTTCATGAAAGGTGCTGGGCTGCTACGACCTCCGATTTCTCATCCCGCTCCACCGTGGGATCTTAATTTCGTGTTAGGTGCTTTGACCTCTTCCCCCTTCGAACCAGCAGCAACTTGTGACTTGAAATTTCTTTCTTGGAAGACTGCTTTTTTGGTGGCAATTACATCAGCCAGAAGAGTTTCGGAACTTCAAGCCCTATTTGTCAAACCACCGTACCTGACTTTTCATAAGGATAGAGTTTCCCTCAGGCCTAATCCATCCTTTGTTCCCAAGGTTTGTTCTAGTTTTTGTCTTCAACAGTCATTGGAACTTCCAGTTTTCTTCCCAAACTACTCAGACAGAGCAGAATACATCTTCCACTCATTGGATGTTCACAGGCAATTGCATTTCTATTTAGATAGGACGCACCAAACAAGGAAAACAGATCAGTTGTTTGTGTCCTTTTCGGACAATAAATTGGGCAAAGCCGTCACAAAGGTCACTATTGCCAAGTGGATCAGGGACTGTATCAGCCATACTTACTTCCTTTCTAATAAAGAACTTACAAACTCAGTGAAAGCTCATTCTACAAGAGCTATGGCTACTTCGACAGCCTTTCATTCTAAGCTTGCCATTAGTGACATTTGTGCTGCGGCTACCTGGTCCTCTCTTCACACATTTATTTCTCATTACAAATTGGACGTGGCATCTCGGGGGCGAGCTTCCTTCGGTTCCACAGTTCTCAGGAGTGTTTTCCAATGAGCCACCCAGGAATCAGGTGCTAGGGACGCTGTCCCATCAGTACAGAATGTAGGCGAGATAGGATCACATAACATCTTTTAGTTATGTACTTACCATAACTTTAGATGTTTGGAATCCATCTCGCCTACATTCCTAATAACCCACCCTCCTTCCCCCTGCCTTGGAGATCAGAAGAGACCGGATGGTTCAAGTTTAGCCGTTTCATCTTGAAACACCTGGCAATATTATATCAACAGTCTATGTGTGTGTGCATGTGTGCGGACAAACAAGATCTGGGGAAGCTGTGGTGGTGCATCCTGGGATGTAGAATAGCTCAGCCAATAAGAGACTTCGCTCTATAGTATAGCGTTAGTATAGCGTGCCGAGTCGGAGCCGAGGATCGGCTCCGAACCCATCAGTACAGAATGTAGGTGAGATGGATCCCAAACATCTAAAGTTATGGTAAGTACATAACTAAAAGTTCTACGTGCTCCTCTAATTCAACCCTTTTTTGAAACATCTCTTCTTGAGCAGTCTCATACTCAGCCAGCCTTTTCTTCATGTCGACCTCTGATTTTTTGCTGTTTAATCAGCTTATCTGAATATCTTTAAATCTTCTTCCAGCTTTTTGTTATTTGAGTTGATGTACTGCTTCACTGTTTCATTTATTTTAATCAGCTCTGAGCACATTTGACTTATTTTTTTCCTCTAGATTACTGGATGTCATGTCACGTCTTGCACCAAAGCTGGAGCTTGAACTGCTTTTTGCTGAACAGCTGCAGTATTCTTCTCAGTCAATGTTTTCTCTTCACCTTTTAAGATTGATTTTCTTTCAGGTTCTCTGAATTTCTTTTTCGCTGAGATCCAGCCAATGCTGGATACTAGCCATTTACTGAAATTTACTTAACACACACGGCAATATTTATGATATTAATGGAAGATTTAATTATCCCAATTAACAGTTAAGAGAAGAGGGGATGAGATAAAAATAGTGATGTATAATCAGTTTTCAGGAAAGTCACCAGGAACAGATGGTATTCCTGTTTGGTATTTAGGAGGGAAGAAAGTGATAAAGTTCTGTGAGATTTTGTTTAATAGTATTTTAACAGGAAGGGAAGCATCAGTATCTTGGAAGAAAGCTGTGGTGACTGTATTACCCAAGGACAGTAAAGACTCATCAGACACATAGCTTCATACAGACCCATTTCAGTTTTAAACCATGATTATAAAGTGTTATGTCTGTATTGGCTAAGAGAATGGAAAATGTGTTGCCAAAATTGATAGATGTGGATCATTGTGGTTTTGTGGAGGAAAGGCAAACATTTGACAACATTAATAGAACAATGATGATCCAGAGGGAAGCAGAATGTAAGAAAATACCACTGTTATTGGTGGGTCTTGATGCAGAGAAAGCATTCAACAGAGTAAGCTGGGATTTTATGAATAGGGCAGTGGGAGAATTTGCATTCCCAGATAAAATCATAAAGTTGATTAGGAGGATATATGAGGGATTGGAGGCAAAAATTAAAGTGAGTGGGTTCCTCTCTTAGAAGTTCTGTTTGAGCAGAGGAACCAGGCAGGGGTGTCCTCTTTCCCCTTTGTCATTTGCATTATATTTAGAATGATTGGCAATGAAATTAAGGGACTCAGAAATTCAAAGATATAGCTGGTATGGCAGTCAAGAAAAGTGGGCTTTATGTATAGATAATATAATTTTATTCCAGGTAAAACCAAAAAAAAAGACATTTTAGTGTTGTGGAACATTTTGAGTTTCAAGTCTTTTCAGGATATAAAATGAATGAAGACAAAACAAAGTTTATAGCCATAAATTATGTACCTACACACAAATTGTTTCAGCAGTAACTATATTGAAGTATTAGGGGTATAGTTTAAAAATACTTCTGTTATGGCAAATAACGGTATGTGGGAAGAAACTAAACAAAAGATAATACAAAAACTGAGAAAATGGAAACTCGTTTATGGATAGAAAGATACAAGAAGAGAAAATGTTATATGAAGTAGTTTACTTCATTTGGTCTTCAACCTGTGGGTACCAGATCCATATCGGATCCGAGCCGGCAAGTTCACTAGCATCTGCTCCGAGCTCCAAGCTCCTTCCCTTACCCATAATACATCTACACTACCTTCTAACCCCCAGATCCCGTTTGCCACGGCTTGCCTGAAGCATCATGATCCTCAGCTCCAAGTTTGTGAGTTGGGTTTTTGTTTAGTAAGCAGTCCTTTCTTGAGTGTTAGCTGATAAGTGTATGTTCCCTCTCCTCCTCCCCTCGCTGGTGCATCATGTGTTAGGGTTTTCCTGTAGTTTTTCAGTGTTAGTTTGTTAGAGTGTGTTGCTTCCCCTCCCCCCTCAGCATCCTGTGTGCCTTTGAGTGTGTGGTGAGTGGGTCTGAGCAGGAAATAATATTTTTTTTTCTTTTCCTTCTCTTGTGGAAGAGACATGGCTGACCCTAAGCCTGTCTTCAAGAGGTGCACTGAGTGTAGCCACAAATTTCCACCAGCCGATGGCCACACTCTTTGCGTTATGTGCTTGGATGTAGCACATTTAAGTACTGACTCTACCATTTGCTTGGGTTTTAACCCTAGCGCTATTAAGGATAGAAAGGCCAAGTGGGCCTTGAAAGGCCTTCTACCCACTTCTGAGGTGGCTGCCTCTTCCACTGCTTCGGTCACATCGGCTGCTGTGGCCGCCTCTCCTTCCTCTCTTGCCCTTGCTTCTCCTCCTTCCCAAGCTGGGACTCAACCACCCATTTCTAAGCCTGTGGAAGTGGAGCGCAGAAGTGGCAGAGAGAAGGAGAGGGAGCATAGATCAGAGAAATGCAAGAGGTCCCCGGACCTTTCTTCTACTCCCACCAAATGTCAGGCTAGGATCTGTAACTCCCCTCGACTCCGCTCTCCGAGATTTTCCCCAGACCTAGAGGAGCCACGACCACCATCTAGGGCCTCGGTTGCTTGACCTGCCAGGTTGGAGACCGTGGCCTCTTCGAGATCACCTGAAGCTTATCTGAAGTTGACATGGATAAAATGATGAGGAGGTTCATTCATACTCAGATCCAGCTGGGAGTCTTGCCAGCCCCCTCTCCCTCTGGAGGGGGGAGATCACTTCCTTCCTTCACACCAATTTCTCCTTCTCTGATCCGTCCACCGGGTTTGGAGTACTTGGATCTGAGGATGGCCCTAGGGGGTCGGCACCGACAGTACCTGTCTCCTCGACGCCGGCAGCTGCTAGGAGCATGTCAGATCTGACCAGTTCAGATCCAAGTAGTTCTTGGAGCCGTAGCCTGGGTGTCGGATCCGAGGGAGTGGAACTTTTTCCTTCTGCTCTGACGTTATCAGGGAAGTCCCCCCTCCTCAGAGCTCCATCCACTTTAGGCCCAGCTCTGATTCTCGCACCAGATCCAGGGAGAGCGGCTTCCTTAATGGTGCCCCAGGAGGCTCGTTCTCTCTTGGTGTTAGTGATAGAAAGAGTTCTCTCCACTGGATCGAGACCCTTGACTATTTCCTCGGAATCCACCCCGACTCCCTCGGCTCTATCTACGAATCCCATCATTTTACCAGAGGGACAGCCCATGCTCGAGGAGCCCCAGGCGGTTCCCCCTGTGGAGCAAGTGGCTTGCGAGTTCCCCCCAGAGAGCCCCACCGGAGACGTGCTTCTCAAGCATACATGTAAGAGGAGGCACTTGGACTCCCCCGAGTCCCAAACCGAGGAAACGGATTTGGATGATGGGGAAGGTTCCCCTAGGTCAACTCCCGAGGATGTCTCCTTTGTCGACATCATGGAAATACTACGCCAGCGGAGAGGTTGGTCCACCCCCAAACCTTCTTGTGAATCTGTGTTCCTGGAGGCTTTCAGCACAGGCCCATCTACTTCCTCGTTGTCCCCTCCTGCAAATCCCCTGGTGGACCTGGTCACCTTGCTGGCCTGGAAGGAGTCGGACACCATGGAACCAGTCCTGAAATGTCCAGACAAGATCTTGAGTCCACCCTCAGATAGACCAGCATGGAACAAGGGCTCCCCTGTAGATGCTGTGGTGGTAGCAGCAGCCACTAAAAAGGAACTTGCCCAGGAGAGTTCCTCGGCTCATCCTCCCGACCAAGAGTCTCGGATGATGGACCGTGTAGGGAAGTGGGTTTATGCATCAGCGACCTTTTCCATCAGGGTGCTGAACTACCTGGCCCACGTTACAAGACTGCAGTGCGACCTGGTCAAGGAACTGGCTGAGTCTCCCCCTAAGTCCATGTCGCAGGAGGACAGAGACAAGTTCTCCGCGAGGATGGCCACTTTAAAAGCAGTTTCCAATACGTCCATGCGACTCCTTTTACATGCTACTGAAGGAGCAGCTAGGGTGGCTGGGTCCGGCATGTCCATGAGGTGCAATGCCTGGCTCAGACTGTCAGTTTTCGGACCCTTTCAAGGCATCTTTTGCCAATGCTCCTTGTGATGGCGCTACCCTTTTTGATAAGACCATCAAAGAGACTTTGGTCCAGAGTGAGAAAGATGGGAAGACACTCTCTGCTGTCGGAATCTGCTTCTGAAACCCTCAAAGATCCTTTACCCGAAATCAAATAGGGCAAAAGAAGATGTGGTTCCAGAAGTCTCAGTATTCCCGGGACACTCAGGGCTCTTCTTCCCCCAGAGGCAGAGGGGGACAGGATAGATGCCGGCCCAGAGGCAGAGGGGCTCCAAGGAATTTTGGGTTTCAGGATCCATTCTCTGACAGGCCCGGACAGCAACCCTGAGGGGTTTTCTGACTGCTCTAGTCTGGAGGCAGTCAGGGGTCAATTGTTGTTGCACCTGGCAGTGTGGGAGTTCATAATATCATACTGCTGAGTGCTTCACATCATATCCAGAGGATACTCAATCCCTTTTGTGGTTCCTCCCAAACACCTCCCATACGTACCACCCACACAAACGGAGGCAGCAGCACTGGAAATCTCCATGCTGCTAGAGAAACGAGCCATCAAACCCATCCCCCTAGATAAGTCTGGATCGGTCAACTACTCCAGGTTCTTTTTGGTGCCATAGAAAACGGGAGACTTAAGGCCCATTCTGGACCTATCTACCCTGAACCTGTCAGTTGCAAAAGAAAAATTCCAGATGGCCACATTACAGTCCAACATGCCGTCCCTGCAAGAGAGCAACTGGATGTGCTCGTTAGACGTCCAGGATGCCTACTATCACATAAAGATGCACAGAAGCTCCAGGAGGTTCCTCCACTTCTGGCTAGGAGTCAATCATTACCAGTTTCGAGCCCTACACTTTGGTCTCACCACAGCCCCAAGGATGTTCACCAAAGTGATGGCAGTAGTAGCGGTTCACCTGAGGCTTCAGGGGATTCAGGTCTACCCATACCTGGACGATTGGCTCTTCACTGCTCCCACCAGGCATCTACTTTGTCAAACCAGGGATTATTTCTTAAATCTTGCACTTCACTGGGGGATTATAATCAATGCATCCAAATCTCTGATAAATCCTGTCCAGGTGATAGACTACATTGGAGCATGGATAGACACACTACAGTGCACAATCTTCCTGACCACGGAGAGAGTTCGAAACCTGAGGAAGCATGTTTCCCTGATCTACCGTTCTCATCTTTCCTCGGCAGAATTGGTTTTGAGGGTCCTAGGTTCTATGGCAGTGACCATAATGCTCCTTCCGTGCACCCAGTTACACATGCGAGTACTACAGTGGACTCTTGCAGTGCAATTGTCCCTGTTGGATCTTTCATTATCGTATCCAATACACCTCAGTCGAGTCTGCAGGTCGTCCCTTCTTTGGTGTATGTACTCTATGAAATCTTGGAGGGACGACTTTTGTTCCAGCCCCTGTCCAAGCCACAGTGACCACGGATGCCTCCCAACTTGGGTGGGGGGAGCTTTGTTTGTGCAGGACAGTCCAAGGCCTGTGGTCCCCTGTCGAGACCAGTTTTCATATAAACGTTCTAGAGATGAGGCCGGTCCTTTTGGCGTTGCAGGCCCTTCATGCCTTTCTTCCTCTGGGAACCATTGCAATTCAGTCAGACAACATGTCAGTGGTCTGGTATGTCAACAAACAGGGAGGGACCAGATCTTACCCCCTTTGTCGTGAGGCCATGAGAGTTTGGGAATGGGCAATCTCCACCGGTCGCTTTCTCATAGCAACGCACATTCTGGGACTGTCCAACATCCTAGCAGACAGGTTAAGTCTGACTATACTGATGCCTTACGAGTGGTCGCTGAATCATTCAGTAGCGGAGAAGATCTTTCTGGAGTGGGGTCAGCCTTGCTGCAATCTCTTTGCATCTCCTTCTAATGCAAAATGCAGCGAGTTCTTCGCTCTGAACCCCCAGCCGGGGGAGTCCCCTAGAAATGCTCTAGTCCATGCTTAGCCTCCCAGTCTTCTGTATGCTTGCCCTCCAGTACCTCTTATTCCGAGGTTTCTACAGAAAGCTTGTCGACTGGGGAGCAAAGTGATCCTCATTGCCCCATTTTGGCCTCGCCAGGTATGGTTTCCCTTCCTGTGGTCTCATCATCTGGCTCTGTCTTGGATCTTGGATCCCATTCAGGATCTTATTTCACACCCCGCGGGGGTTCCTCATCTGAGCCTGGACAGTTTGAAGCTCATGGCTTGGCTGCTCCAGTTCCTCTGATTGTTAGGACTCCTGGATTATCCTCTTCAGTCAGGTCTATTCTGGTGGCAGCTCATAAGTCTTCCACCAGGAAGATTTACCACAGCAAATGGAAATGTTTTTTCCTTTTGGGCTTCTCAAAGGAGTTTAGACCCTTTCACAGCTCCTATTTCTGCCATTCTTGACTTCCTAGCCAGTATTTTTCAACAAGGAGCAAGCTCTTCTACTATCAAAGTTCAGTTAGCTGCCATCTCTCATTTTCACATGGGTGAGAATTCTGCTTCTCTGGCCTCTTCCAGACTGTGTAAAGCCTTTATTAAAGGTATTTTCGTATTACGACCCCTGGTCAAGGATCCTGTTCCCCCATGGGATATTACTATGGTTCTTCAATCTTTGGTCGCTCCGCCATTTGAACCTGCAGCAACCACAGATCTTAAGATTTTGTCTTGGAAAACAGCATTTCTAGTCACTATCACCTCTGCTAAAAGGGTTTCAGAACTGCAAGCTTTGTCTATTAAAGTTCCATATATGATTTTCCATAAGGATAGGGTTTCCCTTCGGACCAATCCGTCCTTTCTTCCCAAGGTTGCATCACAAGTTAACATCAGTCAAACCATTAACTTATCTGTTTTCTTTCCAAATTTTGCTAACAAAATGGAATACAGACTCCACTTGTTGGATGTTCATAGTTACGATTTTATTTACACAGGACTAAAACCTTTCGTAAATCTGATCAATTGTTTGTGTCCTTCTCTAAACTCTTTTTTGGTAAACCTATCTCCAAGGTCACTATCACTAGGTGGATTTCCTTGTGCATCCTTCAGGTCTATAAGGATAAAGGTTTGTCTCTTCTGGGTCAGGTGAACGTTCATTCCACTAGGTCAATGGATGCTTTTGTGGCCTTTTGGGCTAGAATCTCATTGGATGATATTTGTTCTGCAGCTACTTGGTCCTCTTCTCATACCTTTATTTCTCACTACAAATTACATTTGACTTCTAGAAGGAGAGCATCCTTTGGTTCCGTGGTGCTCCGGAATATCCTTCCATGAGGGCCACCCAGGAGTTTAGTAGCTGGGGACTCTGTCCCACAGGTTAAAGACCAAATGAAGTAAACTACTTCAGATAAAGAAGTTATGTACTCACCATAACGTTTCATCTGAGTATTTCTACTTCATTTGTCTTCAACCATCCCTCCCTCCTTCTCCCTGGCCTTATCATATGAACAGCCTGTCTGGCTGCAGTTTTTAGGTCATAAGGTATTCTTTCAGGTCGGGTTCTCAGTGTAAGTGGCAGCAAACTCGATTTGGGGGTTAGAAGGTAGTGAAGGTGTATTATGGGTAAGGAGAGGCGCTTTGAGCTCGGAGCAGATGCTAGTAAACTTGCCGGCTCGGATCCGATACGAATTTTGTACCCACAGGTTGAAGACAAATGAAGTAGAACTACTCAGATGGAGCGTTATGGTGAGTACATAACTTCTTTTTTAGTCCATTTAATTTTTATATAAAGGTCAGGCATAGTTTCATTAACCAGAAGAGAATGTTTGGGCAATAATTAATAAAGAGTTGAAGGAATTTATTTGGGAGGGGAAAAAGGCAAGAGTTAAGGAAGGTAAGTTTATCCTTCCAATAGAGCAAGATGGTTTAGGATTACCTGATTTGAATGGATATTTTAGAGCTACACAGTTAAGGCTCATATACATTACACAATCAGAAGGTTATAATTCAAAATGGAAAGGGATGGTGATGATGTTGATGATGATGATAATAATGATGATGATGAAGCCGGTGGTGAGTTCAAGAAATAAAGAGAGAATGGGATTTTCGATGAGTAATAGCAACCATACAGAATATTGTAGTTATTAAAGTAGCATAATGTATTTTAAGAACTAAGCCATCACAAGAGTCAAGAAAAAAGATTTTGTCAAAAGGGACTACTGCAAGTAGGGGTACAGAAAATAAGCAAGAGGGGCTGGAATTTACTGGAGAAAACTGGCAGAGGAATGAAGCTATTGGGAGAAAATAACCTGAGAGAGAAAGGTAATATATTGGGATGAGGCTAAGAAGACATTTGGACTGCAGGGTAGAGATTGCCTTCCTACCAGGGTTCGAAGTCAGAGCACAGGCAAAGAGACAGGGATAGAGGAGTTATAAGTGAAAGTCCTGCTGTGGTGCGTTTTTAGTCAAATCTAGAACAGAAGCTGCTGATAAAAGAGGATGAGTAGTAAGACATAAAATATTGCATAACTATAAGTATCAGTCAGAGGAAATTAGAAGAGATTGTGAAGAGAGATTGGAAAAGCAATTTACAAGAGAATAATGGGAAGACATATTTAGGGCCAAGTATAAGTATGCAACAAAGACAAGAATGTTTAGGCTTGCTTGGAAGTGTTTGTATAGGTATTTTTATACTCCAAGGAGGCTTCATAGAATTTTTTTCTCAGCTAGATTTTAAATATTGGAGGTGTGATTTTGAAGAAAGAGGTAACTGAGAATGTGATGTTCTTCATATTTTACTGTTGCAGTCCTAACTGATGAGATTTCCTGCCATGGAAGTCCTTGGCCTGTCTGACTGCCAGCAAGTTTTCTTCTCCTCTTCCTCCTCCTCCTGAAGCCAGCAGACATCTCGACCAATGTCAAGATGTTTGGTTATAATGGGTATCAGCCTGTGCCATAACTTCAGTTCTTCCCTGCTGTCAGAGCCCAAAGCAGAGTGCTTGTCAGTGTGTTGTTCGGTCTGCACCAGAGAAATAAGATGTCTAAAGCTAAGTACCCCATTGGAGAAGTTTTCGTATGTTTCTTGACTAATGTCCGAAAAAGTTAATAACTGTTTCTGCTGTGGCAAGCAGACACCACACTGGAACTTTCACTCCTTTTGTGTAACTTGTTTGAGTCCAGAACATGACATTCCTAACTGACTGTTCTGTGTTCACTTTAACAGTAGAACCATCAATCTTAGGACTGACGTTTTAGTTAAGCATTTTAGTGAATTGCTAGAGCCTTTGCTTACTGTGTTGTCGGCCGGTCGGGTTGAGGATGATTTCCCTAGGCATAAGAAGGAAAAGGGTCCAAGACTTGGGGTACCAGGCAGTGCTCACTTGTATCCACCAGTCCACCTTGGATTGTTATTGTCGATGAAGGTGAAACATCTCTGCAGTCCCCTGCGATGAATGAGGTTGTGACACAGGCCTCTATCAAGTCCCTTTCACAGTCTAAAATGCTGCTGGGTCCCTCTACTTATGCACAAGATGAAGAACTTAGCTCGTCAGTTCGATCAGGTTCTGGCTTCCGACAACTGCTGATGAAGGGATGTCTGGAGATTTTTGTTGTCAGTAGTCTGCCTTGGTTCACCATCCCCAGGAATCAGGAATCTGCCCACTTCCTGGCCCTAATGGGGAAGTTGCCCTCAGGCCTAAACCTAATGCATCCAACTGTCCTCAGCCGAGGCCTAGTGACTCCCACTCTCAGGCCTATCAGCAGGAGGTAGTTAGGCTGGCTGGGGATTTAATCACCATAGTCATATCCAGACACTCTTCTCTCCCAGGTTCGGCCCCTGAATCTTCTCCTGGTAAAAGAAAAAGGGATATCTCACCCCTGGATTCTTTTCATTCTGAGCATGATAATGATGAGTCCACCTTTGTTAAAGGTTTATCCTCTGCTTCCTGTGGGGATTCAGATTCTGATGAGACCCTTTCCTCAGCCTACCCCTCAAGGACATTTCTTTTGGTAAGACCCGACATACCGTAACGGAACACTTCAAATGGGAAGCACAGGACTATCTGTGAAGAGAGTTAGTGAATTTTTAAAACTCCCTGAGCATAACCCTGTTGCCATTCCTCCTGTCTTAGCCATGGTGGGCGACGTCTTGCTGGATTCTTCCTTACAGCCAGATTCCCTACCCCTTGCCCCTTGAAAACCTGACAGATTTTGCAGGGTTCTGGATTCCTACAAACACCTTTCCAAGAACCCTGTAGCAGACCCTGAAATGGTGGTTCAGTGTCTCAAGGGAGCAACTGACAAAGAAAGCAGAACCTTGGACAAGTTTGGAAAGAAAGGTTACACCTCTACTACCCTGATCACGAGGACTTTGAATTGCCAGTTTTATGTGGTGAAGTATCAAACCATTTTAAATCAAATGAAGCAAAAACTATTAGCCATTGAAAATGAGACCCCTCTCCAAGGAACTGCTGGACTTGTGCAATTCTAGCTCTCAAGTAGCCAAGCACTCCTTACAGTAGGGCAACAATTATAGGATCCATCGGATGAAGACATTATTGGCTGAGGGAACAATCCCTTGCTGAACATGTGAAATCCATTCTCATGGATGCTTCTTTGGAGAAAGAGTTCCTTTTTGGCCATAAGGCTGAAGCTATACTTAAGATGAAGGATAAGGCCAAGTAAATGGAAACAGTTAAGGATTTCCTTCATTTTCAACCTCCTCACTTCAATTGCAATTACCCTACCAAACACTGGTCCCTACCAGCCTCCCAGTCTTAGCCTAGATGTAGGAGACTTCATAGGGAAAGGACTCAAAGGCAGCACCGGCATTCCAGACGGTGGAAAGCAGACTCCAGTAGGCCTTTGGGACCCCACCAACAGTGACTGTCCCATGTCTCTCCCTTTCCCCCATCTCCTCCAATCCCATTCCTCCCTCTCTACCCCCTCTCCGGCTAGGTGAACAGCTGTTCTACTTCTTAAAGAATTGGACTGTCTTAACCAGGGATCAGTGGGTATTAAAAATCATGCAAAGAGGTTACAAACTCGACTTCAGACAGCCTCTATTTCAGTCAGGTTTCCCAGGTATTCCACCAAATCAACAAATCGAGGCTGTAAATCAAATACAGCTTGTGTGCAACCAAGGTTCTATGAAACCAGTACCAATCACATTACAAGGAAACAGATTTTATTCAAGGCCTCTCCTAGTTCCAAGAAAAGAAGGTACCTGGAGGCCGCTTCTAGACCTGTCAAGGCTCAACAGATTCTTGCAGGTACCAAAATTCAAAATGTTAACCCTACAAACGTTGCCATTCATGATGTCATCCAACACTTACATGGTAACCTTATATCTAAAGGCCGCATACCTCCACATCCCCATATAAAAATCTCACAGGAGATTCTTACACTTCAGAGCAGGTGTGAAGTGCTTATCAATTCTTTGCTCTGCCCTTCAACATGTCTACTGCACCCTGGGTTTTCACAGAATGCCTGGCCCCAGTGATAGCCTTCTGCGGGTCAAAGAACATTCAGATTTACCCCTGTGTAGATGGCTGCCTCATCCAAGCAACAAGTTTAGAAAAACTCAAAGCAGATCTATTTCACACAAGAGGTCCACACTTCACTAGGGTAAACCATCAATGTCCAAAAGTTTCAAATCATTTCCACAAACAGGGTTGTGTTTATTGGGACTTTGATGGACTTCTCTCTCCAGAAAGCCTTCCTTCCTCCAGACAAGGTTACCTTTCTAGCTCTGTACTTCCTAAAGTTTCTTCTCAGGAACTACCTCACAGCCATTGAGATGTCCTTCAAGAATGCAACTGCAGTCATAACATATGTTGTCGCCATCGGTTTACCCGATCGCGAAGACTAAAAAAGCGAAAAGAGGACCGCCGCCCATCTTCGCCCAAGGCTCTCCACCGACACGCAAAACAAACCCCGGTGCCCCCGTTCCCTGAGGTGGTGAGCTCACCGCTTCAACCACAAGACAAGACACCGAGCACCCCTCCGATGCGAGACCCACACACGACTCAGTTATTGTTTTCCCCCGGATACTGTAACCGAGAAATGCCATTTGCTGTGGTGTGGATAAGGTAACTCCTAACTCCTGAGCTGGCCTGCCTCCCATGTCCATGTCATCTATCAAGGCCTACACACACAAGCCAGGCAGCAAGACAGACTAAGCACCCCTTACTGCAAAAGCCACTCAGCCTACACAAAAAGACAAAACTATGGACTATGACTTAAGAGACATTCCATTCCCAGGCCCATCCTGAGGCCAACCTGTGAGGAGGACCTCAAGGCCGACCTTAAAAAAGCCCCAGCACAGGCCCTTAGCTATACCTCCTGTACTTGATGTTTTGGATGATTTATCTCTCTCCTCCTTACCCTGATACTCTCCTCCCTCCTGCTCCTGCACAGCCGACAGATACTATAGAGAGTTCCTGAAACACATTCTCATTTTTTAGGGCCATGCTGTTGATTTAGAAACTATTTCACAGGGGCGAAGGGGTCCACCTCCAAAACCCTCAAAAATTTGCCTTCCAAGCAGGGCTAGAGGTCATTAGAGAGATGGGGGGGAAGTTTACCTCCACCTCCTTATCTATGAGAGCTCTCAATCTCTTGTCTCTTATTTCAATTTTTAAGGATATCCTGTTTGTTAGATGATTTACAAAAAACTTTGGCCTCTCTCCTTTAGATGTTAGCAATCACTTCCTTCAGTGTGGATATGATGCATTGGAAGCTTCATGTAGGGCAGCTATGACACAGGGGCTGTCATTTCAGACATGCATGGTTAAAAAACAACCTCTTCTACAGAAAGGCAAAAAATGTTGAAATGATGCACCCTTGGAAAGATAGGATTAAAGACCATTGAAAAAAAAAAGTCAGTTCAGAGAGTCAGAGCAGATTCCCTCCAGGTTCACCCAGATTCAGCAGGAATTCTCTTCAAAACTGGTCTTTTCCTAATACTGAAAAATACTAGGAGGCAAAGCAGGGCAAAAAAAGGCATATGGCCACACAGAGGGGGAACAGGGAGGTTCAATGGCAACCCAAAAACCAAAGAACCAAAGGGCTTCTCCTGCCCCACAGGAGCCCCAATATCCACAACAATCCCAATCCCTTCTACTTCAACTTAACCAAAACAACCAGAAGCAGATGCAAAGCACTCTGTTTATCTCAGATTTGAGATTGACAAAGGACAAATGGATTGACATTAAAGGGCAGAGACTTTCAAGCAAATTTCTCTGCTAGCTCAGATCAAAATAATGAAAAAGTTCCACAACAAGAACAAGGCCAGGGTTTACTCACTGACTGTTCCTTGTTCAAAAAACTTGATTATGTCATTCAATTGCTACAAAGCTCTGGGATACACAGTCAACAAAGTCAAGAACTGCATTATCTCCCAGCAAAAATTACTTCTTTCTAGACACAACCTAGACACAACCTCTCAAATGGCTTACCTGGACAAGAGCAAGCAAAAAACTCATTATTTATTTCAAAGGGTTTGTAGAAGCTCACCCAGATGACTGCAAGGAAATTCCTACAGGCCCTGGCATCATGCATCATGGCATTCCCTGGTTCCATTAGCAACTACACATGATAAAGCTTCAGTGGTAAAGTAAAAGTTTATGGTCTCAACACAGCACAACCTTAGAGACAACCATGCAGCTTATTCCATGCCAAGGAAAGGAATTGGTATGGTGGAGCCAGGTGAAACACAGGAAAATGTCATTCAAAAAAAAAACACAAATAAACAAACAAATAACACAAACACCAGACCTTGGATGGGGCGCACATGGAGGCAGATGTATTCAAGGACAATGGTCTCAAGGAGGAACAACATCTGCAAAACAAAAAGAAATGCTGGCAGTCATGCATGCCATGAGGCCTTTAATGCAACAACTTCACAAAGGCCACCTGCTAATACGAAGCCCACCCACTACTGTGGACAGACAACACCACTGTCATGTGGTACATAAACCCCCTTTGCAGACTGACAATGACCCTTTGCAAAAATCAAATCAGTTAAACATACAGTTGCAAGTTGCAATCCTTTAAATCCCAGAATGTGCAATGAGCTTGGCCCAGGAATTTCCAGGACCCCAAGGACAGGAGGAGTGGAGGGCAGATCCAGTAAGGATCACCTCGACATGGGACAATGACACAGAGACCAACCTCCAGGCCTCCTCTAGACAATCTCCCACCTCAATCATCAGCTACAAATCATCTCATACAAGCAGAAAACAGACAAGCTATCATCAACAGATATTTCCTAATTCTTTTATTCCTCATTCTCTTCCAACTGCCACCTATGATATGCACTAAACTACAGAGAACTAAAGAGAGAAGCCTAAGCCAAAAGATCAAAGACCAGCCTGGCAACCAAAAGGGATCCACTAATAGCTCACAACTGGCCAACATGACAATGGTATCCACAATGGTCCCATCTTTTCCTTCACAAAATGACCAACTCAATTACATCCCATCTTTACATTCATCACAACATCAGGACGCAACATCCCAACATTCAGACATAGACTCCAGAATCTCTCTGAAATTCCATTCATACAGAAGATCATATCCACAGAAGAGAGTTCATCCACAAGCAAGAGGAAGCCAACCCATTTGGAAGAAAGGTTTATTCATTTGGAATATCATTATTGAATCATTGGATACATCTGGAATGAATGATGCGCATTCTACAAACTTCCCACTCATTCTCTAACATACTTCAGATATTTATTCTAAAGGACTCTCATGATTTCTATAAAGATACATGCTTCAGCTATTTCAGCCTTATACAATACTCCTCCACCTGTATTCTCCTTACATCCACCAAGAAGTAGAATTAGAGGAATCAAGAATATCAAACTGACAAGAAAGGCCCCAGTACCAGCTCCCGAAGACAGCTTTCCTGTCTTACTGACTACAATTCCTCTGATTTTTACCCCTCAGCTTTGGTGGTTGGCAATTCCTCCCATGGAAGGAATTACAGGCCCTAATTTTCATACAGCAAGAAGGGTTTCGGAATTAGACACCCTAACTCTCACGAAACAACCTCATCTTTCTGCTTTGAGTCAAGCCTAGGGTAACCAACCCTCAAATTCTGCACCTGCCTACTTGGAAACTTCTTTTGCAAACAACAAATTCACCAGAACTGTTACACTACTACTGAGAACACAGCCAAGCATGTTGGACACTACCTCTACAAACAGAGGACCACGAAACTACCTGACAGCTTTTAAGCCAATAGGAAGGAAAGACAAGGGACATTGTGGAAAGAGTATACCAGCCAATATCAGACCACGTACTTTCCTTAGAGCCTAGGGTTACGTGGCTTCTTGCATCAGACTATATATGAGGAAGCTGCAGTGGTACCTCAGAAATGTGTGGTATCAGCATTCCCAATCCCTCAACTTCAGGGTAAAGATTCTCATTTGTCTCAGGAAGGGGGTTGCCTGGTGGGCCCAAACACGCTTCCTCAATTCGGTCCTTCCCTTCAGGTTCATCAACAAGGACTAAACTCTGACCACAGATGTCAGGGAGGTAGTCTGGGGGTCCCACTACAACAACTTACAGAGTCAGGGCAGTTGGGACTCTTAGTTTAAGCACAAACACATCAACCTAAAAGAACTGATGGCAGTCCAGAAAGGTCTGATTGCCTTCAAAGACCAATGGAAACCAGGAGTACTCCTGGTGAAAACAGATAACATCACGGTGATGTGCTACATAAACAAATGAGGGGACTCACTCTTATCCTGTCTGTTGCCTAGTCATGGACCTCTGGAAACAGCACACTCCCTCATGGCGCAATACCCACCAGGAGAAGCCAGTCAAATGGTGGATTACCTAAGCAGGAGCCTGTCAGACCTTCACAAGTGGCAACAGCATCAGAAAGTTTTTCTCAGCATAGCCAGAGTATGGGTTTGCCAGAAATAGACCTTTTTGCCACCAAAGAAAATGCTCAAGTGAAAAAGTTTTGCTCAAAACAAAAAACAAGGTCAGCCTAGAAGACAGATGCCTTCTACTTCCCGTGGAAAGGTGTATTCCTTTATACTTCCCCCTACCCTTGCTCCCCAGGGTACTGTTGAAGATAAGGGAAGAAGGGCCAATAGTCATTCCAGTAGCCCCAGACTGACAAAGGCAAAACTGGTATCCTCTAATCCTCAGTCTAAGCAAGAAAGAACCATGACTGATGCCTCAACAAGAGGACCTATTAACATAGAATAAGGGCACCATCATACACCCTAACCTGAACACTCTCAAACTGACAACTTGGATGATACCTTGGACCCCTGGAGGAGACCACCCCTCACAAACAGGTCCTGGACATTTTAAAAGAAGCCAGTAGACCTAGGCCAAGAAAATCTCACTCCACTAAATGGAAGAGATTCACTATACCGAAACTCAGATGCCTCTGATCATTTCATATTATCAGAACTTTCTGACAAAGGAATTTCTTATTCCTGTATTAAAATGCACATTTCAGCAGTTTCAGCTTATCTACCTGTCGAACCCCCTCTCTTCTCCCATCCTGTCATAAAACAGTTCCTGAGAGGGGTTATTCACATTAGACCCCCGAGAAAACCTCCCATCCCCCTGTGGGATCTCAGTTTCATTCTGGAGAAGCTCACCGTCTCACCATTCAAACCAGATGCTTCCATAGACGTCAAAATGCCTGACTGGGAAAACAGCCTTCCTGCTAGCCATTACTTCAGTTAGAATGATTTCAGAGTTTCAGACCCTTATCTGTGTGGAGCCTTTCATCTCCTTCCAACCTGACAAAGTCTCTATTAGGACTAACCTCTCCTTTATGCCTAAAGTGGTTACAGAGATCTCTTTAAACCAAACCAGCCACTTGCCAACCTTCTTCCCTAACCCTCAAAACAAGGGGGAAATAATCCATGCACTGGATGTGCATAGGCAACTGCATTACCACTTAGAACAAAAACTGTCAGGAAATCTGACCAGCTATTTGTGGTCTTTGCCTGCAGCTCTGAGGGGAGTTTTGCTACAACCATCATAGGAAGAAGCCAGCAGAATCTGTGAGGTCTCACACCACTAGGGCTACTGCTACATCTGATGCCTTTCTTAAAGGGCTAGCCATTAAGGACATTTTGGAAGTCAACACTTGGTCTTCTGTGCATACTTTCACCAAACATTAACACCTTCCAACCTTCTCCAAGTTCAGAGCAGGCTTTGTCACTGCCATTTTGCAGGGCATCCATTTCTCTCTATAAACTTTTCCATCCACCCTCCTTTCAGCTTTGGGAGTTATCCCATCAGTTAAGACTGCAACAGTGAAACACAAAGAACATAGTACAGTTGTGTACACTTACCATAAATGTAGATGTTGGAGTGTGTTCACTGTTGTTGTATTCTCCCCCTTCCCCTCTTGCCCTATGAGTTTCGGGGAGGTCATTCTCCTCTTTAGTTCTAGATGGCTCCCTCCTTCTCTATAATACTCTGGAGTTTCTAAGATTAGGCCCTTGACCTTAGAGTCCAGTTAGGGGACTCCTATTTCTTGGGGGAAGAAAGTACTGAAGTTATGGTGCCGGCTAATGCCCTTTATATTCAGACATCTTGATATCAGTCGGGTTGTCTGCTAGTTTCAGGAGGAGGAGAAAACTCTCTGGTAGTCGGGCCGGACAAGGGTTCCATGGCAGGAAATCATACCAGTTAGGATTACAGCAGTGAATGCACTCAAACATCTACAGTCATGATGAGTACACAACTGTACTTTTTGGAAGTGTAATGAGTTGGCAGATTTAAAAATTTCCTACAGAGTACTCATCAGAAGTATTGAGTGAGCAAATGGCTGCAACTAAGGATGTGATTTTTTGAGCTGAGACACAGAATCTGAACTGCCTAAACATATTAAGTCCTTATTAAGTTTAATTTTGTTAGCTGCCAGAAAGCAGTAACTAGAAAATGGACATCACAAACTAAACCAACTGTATTTGAAGTATTGAATATTTTAAAGAGATACAAGAAGGAGAAATAGATCCTTAGAAAAGTGAAGGAGCAAATTGCATTGAAATAAATGGAAATTGTGGGAACAATACATGCAGAATACTGTTCGTGAGGAGGAGGAGTGAGGGTTAAGGGGAGATGGGAATTCAGCAAATTATGTAATGTCGGATTGATGGTAATTACAAAGTAAGTAAAGATATGTAATGTATAATGTATGTAAATGGAAATAAATGCCAATATGGTTTGTTTTCTTTTCTATTTATGTATGTATGTTTGCCTATGTCTTAACTCATTGGCACCAATGTTGTGTGGAATGTCACATCTCTAACATCCTACACACATTTTGCATTCCAGAGCATTTTATGAAAAATAAACTTAAAAAGCATAAGATAAACAACTGTAAATATTTTATGAACAATACAAGGTATTAAAACTGTACAAATAGCAATGTTATCAGTAAGAAGTATTCTTTACAGTGATAATAGTGCATTCATAGTCTTTTCTGTAAATACTGTAATATATTATAATGCACACAACCCCCAAATTATATTTTTCCTAAACTTTTGAAAACAAATGTTCATATCTTGAAAACTATTCAACCTAGACATATATATTGTTAGAACATTTTTGTTGATCAGACGTAAGCTTTCACGTGACAACAAGAAATTCCTCTGTATGTATATGTTTATTGAGATAGCTACAGAAATAAATGTATGTTTAATTGTATAATTAACAATACAAATAATATTGGATATCTTTCAAAATGTCAACTTACAGTACAAATATTAAAGACAGTTTTCTTCAACAAGATCTAAGGTTTCACCTAATGTTATTCAACAGTTTGTGAGTCACTTGGTTTTTGAAGTACATGTGGAAATATTGCTTATTTTCATAATTACTAACTAGATTTCCAGAGTAGTGAGATATAAACCATTATTTTCATAATTGTCCTTTCTCCCACATTGCTGTTTGACACGGTACACCTCAATAAAATGTTAGGTATCTCAGTTATGAAAATATGAACATAAATATGAAAATATGAACGATAAGTGGCAAAGAAAAATTTCTTCACTGCTGAACATCCTAGACTAAGAATCAGTGTCATTTTATTAATAACTCCTTGCTGTTTCTAATACTGCCTGTTACTACTTGTTATGCCACATAGTTAAAGAAGCCAGAATCAAAAACGTTCTGTACACCATAAGGTGGTATGAGTGTGAAGTGGAAGTATACAAAAAAAGGCATTCTAGGCTTGAGAGAATTAAGTGATGTTAATAAAGGTGTTTAAAAAGTCTTTTTGTTTACTCTCTCACACATGATTTTGTTTCTGTGGTGTTTGCTACATACCTCAGCTGACATACCTTTCTTTCCACAGGAAAAAATAGATATGTACCTAGATCTATTTCTAGGTTTTTCCACTCAGACTTCAGTTGCTGCAAGGGAATACCTCAGGATTTTGGGTCTCATGGCATCTATGATTCTCATGATACCCTTGGCAAAGATGCAATGATGTCTGGAGTCTCTTTGTTCCAGCACCTATACCCTTTATCTTTTCAAATCCCAGTTGTGGGGTTTGTCAGAAGAGAAATCACTTGACGTTGACAGCAAATTCCCGTAAATGCTTGTCTCCTCTTCTCCCCTGCTGCTCCAAAGCAGTCAGTCACCACAGACACCTCAGACTTTGCTTGGGGAGCAGTTTCAGGAGAGATAAACATGCAAGGTATGTAAGACACCAAGGATAGATGCAAGCACATACTTATAAAATAAATGCTTGCTCTGATCAAGGAACTTAACTGAATGAATCATCTTTGGTCCTCTGGACCTCTTCAAGTTGTTAATACAATGCTACAGTCAGTGAAACATCAAGAAGCAAGGGGGAACCAGATTGTACTCCCTTTGCAGATCATGTTAACTTGGGATATAGTTTCACAGCACAATCTCAACCTACAGGCATCCTACATTGAAAATTGTGTGGCAGGCAAGCTGAGCATGTCAAAGGTAGACCATCATGCATGAGTTCTTCAAATGGACCTATTTGCCTCCTCCCTGAACAATCAGGTGACAAAGTTCTGCTCCAGATCTCAATGTAAGAATGCCGGAAGACAGATGCCTTTTCCATTCCTTGGACAGGAGTGTTCCTCTATGCTTATTCACCCTTTCCTCTGATGTCCACAGTAGTACAGAAGATTAAGGAGGAGTCCCCAAGATCATTGTGGTGACCCCCTTCTGGCCCAGGCAACAGTGTTTCTCCCTTCTTTTGGAAATCACGAGGGACAGTTACGCAAGCTTTCTCACAGAATAAATCTACTCACACAAAAACACGGGTGTTTGATACTTCCCAACCCCAATCAACTTCAACCGACTGCCTTTTTGAAGGGTCTTAATTCCATTTAGATACCTGTTTGCTGAGGATATGCATCAGGTACTAATAGAGGAAAGAAAGTCTGCAACTAGAAAATCATATATTATCAAATGGAAAAGATTTTCTTGTTGGTGCCAGCAACATAACTAACACCCAGTCATGGCTAGTGTTCCCCTCATTTTACAATATGTTTGCGAGTTATTATCCTTTGGCATTTCTTACTCCTCTGTTAAGGTTTACTTTTCAGCCATTTCAGCATATCCTCCTACGGATTATCCTCTTTCACTGCATTCTCATGTCAAAATGTGTTTGAAACGTTTTTTGCAAACCGGTGGCTTCTCTCTTGGTCTTAATTTTGTGTTAGTGAAGCTAACACTTGCTCCATTTGAACCTGCTCATCTGGCTGACTTGAGGTTCTTAACATGGAAAACTGTTTTACTGATTGCTGTGACCTGTGCAAGAAGAGTGTCTGAGTTACAAGCTCTTTTGGTCAGTCAGTCCTTTCCCACTTTCTACAGAGACAGGGTTTCTTTGAGAACTAATCCTTCTTTTATGTTTAAAGTTGTATCTGAGTTTACTTTAGTCCAAACTATCCATTTTTCTGTTTTCTTCCCTGAACCTAAAAATGAGAGAGAAAAGATATGCCATACTTAGGATGTACACAGACACCTCAGGTACTATCTTGACAGAACAAAATATTTCAGATCATTGGATCGGTTGTTCATTTTTTGTAAAGGTAAGAAGAAAGGACAACCTGCGTCTAAATAAACTCACTCCAAATAATTGTCTCAGGGTATTATCTTGTGTTATTCTCACAATAACAACACCACTTGAGGCAGGGTCAAGGCTCACTCTACTAGGAATTTGGCTTCATCCTAGACTTTTTAGGAAGGGTTGGATTCTAGAAGAATTCTTGATACAACAACTTGGTTCTCTTTGCATACTTTTACAAAGCATTACAAGCTTGATTCCTTTTCTAGGTCTAGATAAGGCTTTGCTAGCACCATTCTGTTGGGGCTCCTGGACCCTTCACTTACCACCTTCCAAATGTTATAAGCTGGGATAATTTACCCATATAGCTAAGTCTACTGCAGCAGTGATCAGTATGATGAATACAGTATAGTTGTGTAAGTAAGCTTACCATAACAGTAGATGTTCAAATCATCACTGCTGCAGTAGCCACTCCCTCCATCCCCCTTTTTGTGTTTTTTTTATTATGACAGGTTGTGTATGTGTGTGTGTGTGTGTGTGTGTGTGTGTGTGTGTGTGTGTGTGTGTGTGTGTGTGTGTGTGTGTGTGTATGTATGTATATATATATATATATATATATATATATATATATATATATATATATATATGGAATACAAACGTATGGATCTAAAAATATAAAAACACAACTGACAAAAAATGCAGTCCACAGTGATTCCTTTAGCTTTATATATATATATATATATATATATATATATATATATATTTTTTTTTTTTTTTTACTCCTAGCTTTGGCCTGTCAAGGCTTAGCCTCCCTCTCCAATTTGGCTTGAAAGCTTTGAAGGGCTTGGCGCACAAGCCTGTGTTTTTAGGTAGCTCAACTCAAGCTGCCTAATGGTTTGAGTGTGAGAAAGGTGCCTTGAAGCTTTGGATACCAGTTATATCCTCGGCTGGATATAACCCATATAGCTTAGGCAGTGATCATTTAAACATCAACTGTGATGGTAAGTTTACTTACACAACTGTACTTTCTTTTTGTCTGTATGTATGAGGCCATTAATATTCTAGTATACTAAGGAAACTATTGTCCCCACTTATTATACATGACATTTTTTTAATGTGTTTTTCCATTTTTCCAAATTTTGTCTTACATGCACTCACTAATGTTTTTCAGGCTGATCCTTTGTTCTCGTCTTCATTTGACCCATTGTTACATTTCTCAAAATTTCTGCTTTAATGAAAACCCACAAAAAATACTTAATACATTTTCAGAACATCCCATCCCATATCAAGTTAGGACAAACACACAACCCTATGTACATTTTTAATAAATGAAGTTTAGCCAGCCACATAGGAGCAATTGCCCCAAAATGATAGCCGCACCCACAGGCATAACCTAATATAAAATTAAGGTTACCCAAGCTAAAGTGCATGCTACAGCCTGTACACTTTCAGAAAACATTAACATTTAGCCCTAAGAAAAAGTGCACTGACTACAGTTAAACTAAATTAAGCCATGTACTGCTCTGATAAATGCATTCAATTATTAGGACTGTTGGCAAAGCTACTATTATTCACTTTCGATAATTTCAAACTTTATGTTTACTGAACTGCTTGTCATTGTACCATTAAATATTACATTTCCCTTAGCAAAGAATGCTTAGAACTCTAATGATTAATTGCTTGCACTTGCAGACAACTTGTCTCCATGTAAAAGCAGCTGCGAATTTACTGATGCAAAAAGGAATCTTTGTAAATTTCACTCAGAATAGAATGTTTAGAATTCCCCTGGCTAACTGACTTCAGCTACAGACTTCTTGTCTATTACTAAGAAAGTTTCCTAATGGAACAAAAACAAGCTAATATCTTTGCAGATACAAGAAGTTTAACTTTTTTCATTGTTTGCATCAGCTTGTTTATAGTTTAAACCAAGACATTAATCTACAAAATGACATTAATCTAGAAATCCACTTTTGTAAAAACAAGGAAGTTATCATCTTAGTTCTGCAGTTCTTAGGGTGCAGTACTTATGGTGAAGGATGAAAGTGCTTACTTAATAAATGTTTTCTTGGATTTATGCTTCAGCTTCTTATTGAAGAGTGCTTCCAGAGAAGAACCTACTTTCTACTGGTTTGGTAGCCTTTTCTGTATTTGGTTGGTCTGTTTCCGCTGTGTATATTAACTTAAACTTACTTTTGTTCAGCCTTTCTTCTTTTGTTTTACTGTAAAACCTGTTTTTCTTACTACCAAAAGGTACTTATTTGCTTTAATATCTTTAACACATACAACATTCACTGAAAAGACCCCCTCATACATTTAAAATACCACTGACTGCAATTTTATACAAATACTAATGAAGACAAAATTGTTTTACGTAGTTACTTATTTCCCCTGTACTGTCCTTCTAAACGTTAAAGACATGATATGGGGTATATGCTTTACATGCCACCCATAGGTTTAACAAAGTCAGCACATGTCCTGTCATTTTTCAGCGATTTTTATTTGCAAAGCCATATTTTACAAATTTGATTGATACTTTATGATCTCACATTTATTCACTAATTTCAGTGTTGCCCGTCTTCTTCTAATTTATTTCCACCTTCCAACACTTAATTGTGGTATAAGTCCAAGATACTGCTGATTCTTTTAGTCAATTCCTGTACTTTTTTCTGACTGTCCAGCATTTTCCTTTGGAACATTGGAAAAGGTTTTACTGGCAGTATCTCTTTATAAGCATTATTGGAAAAAGAATGAGAAGCAGAGTCCTCTTCTGTTTGCAGGCTCACTTTTTGTTGGATAAACTTTTTTTAGTTCCTTCTTAGCATGTTCTGCATCAAAACATGTAGTTGATCCTCAGGCAAACATTTCACAACATTAACAGAACACTGATGATCCAGAGGGAAGCAGAATGCAAGGAAATGTTTATTTATTTATTTATTTATTTCAGTTTGATAGCCAGGGAAGTCCACTGGGCCACTGAGAGCCCATTTGCAGTGAAGGCCCGGGGAGAAAAGCTCCAATGAACAGTTACAGAGAAATAGAATATAGAATCAATAGTTGCGAGTATACTTTTTCTTCTTCTTTCGGCTTTTCCTGGCTAGTGGTCACCACAACAGATCACCTGTCTACTCCTAATTGGCAGTGGAGTTTTACAATGTCGAGTTGCCAGCCCGGCGCCCAACCTTCCACAGAAGGCCCACACACACGCACGCACTCATGCCTAGGGCCAATTTAGAGTGTCCAATCCACCTACAGCAGTGCACACTAAAATAATGTGGCAACATACAGTAAATTCACAGAGAAATACAGCATACAATACAATAACATGACATTTTGATACATAACCTGTGATGAGTATATGTGAATTAATAATGTTTTTTTTCACTGTTGTTGGTGGGTCTTGATGCAGGGAAAGCATTTAATAGAGTAAGCTTGTACTTTATGAGCAGAGCAATGAAATCATTTGCATTTCCTGATAAAGTTATAAGGTTGATTAGGAGGATATATGAGGGATCAGAGGCAAAATTAAAGTGGGTTGGGTCATCTCTGATAATCTCTACTTGAACAGAGGAACCAGACAGGGGTGTCCTCTTTCACCTTTATTTGCATTATATTTAGAACCACTGACAAAGAAAATAAGGGACACAGAAATTCAAGGATATAACTGGTATGGTAGTCAAGAAAAGCTAGCTGTATTTGCAGATGACATTATTTTATACCTGACAAAATGAGAAAGGGGCATTACAGTGCTGTGCAACATATTGAGACAGTTTCTGATCTTTTCATGATACAAAATTAATGAAGCTAAAACAAAAACAATAGCTGTAAAGTATGTACCCACACATGAACTGGTACAGCAAAATCCATACTTATGAGGACATGATAAAATGAAGTATTTAGGAGTATGGATGAAAAATGATACTGGTGTGGCAGCTAAGGATATGTGGGAAGGCACTAAATAAAAGATAATACAAAAACTGAGACAATGGAAGCTCTATTGTATGGATATCAGTAGCAAGATACAAGCATTTAAAATGTTTTTAGTCCCTTTGGTCTTGCACACAGGTCAGACATATTTTTATCAACCAGAGGAGAAGTTGTGGATAGTGATTAATAAAGAGCTGGATTTTATCTGGAAGGGGAAGACTACAAGAGTCAAGTGGGATAAGTTTATTCTTTCAGTAGAACAAGGCCTATTGGGATTACCCAAGTTGAAGAGGTATTTGAGGGCAACACAGTTAAGGCTCCTATACATAGCACAAGCAGAAAACTATAATTCAAAGTAGAAAGAGATGATGATGAAACAGGGGAAAGCTCAAGTAACGAGGATAGACTGGGATTTTGGATGCAGACCTTTAGGGAGAACAACAGTAATCATGCAGAATATCATACTCATAAAGTAGCAGAAGGTATTCTAAGAACTAAGCCAACATGAGAATGGAGCAAGGAGATTCTGCTGATAGGGATGATTGCAGTTAGGGATACAGACAACAGGCAAGAGGGGGTGGAAATACATTGGAGAAAACTGGCAAAGGAACCAAGATTTTGGGAGCAAATAACTAGAGAGGGAAAGGTAGTAAAATGGGAAGACACCGAGAACTTATCTGGACTGCAGGTTAGAGATTGCCTTCCATATCAAGGATTGATATCAGAGTATAAGCAAAGAGAAAGAAATAGTGGGGTCCTAAATGAAAGACCAGCACTGTTAGAGTTTTTAGTAGACTCTAGAACAGAAGTTGCTGTTAGGAAAGGAATAATTAGTAGAACATATAACATATTGCATGATAACTATAAGAATCAATTAAAGGAGGTTAGAAAGCATTGGGAAGAGAGATTGGATAAGCAATTCACAAAGAAACAATGGAAGGATACATCTATATTCCCCAAAATATGCAACAAAATCTAGAAGATTTAGAATCTTTGTCTGGAAGTGTTTACACAGATATTTTATACCCCAAGCAGACTCTAAAGAATTTTTCCTCAGGTAGACAGCAAATGTTGGAGGTGTGATGTGGAAGAAAGAGGTAACTGGGAACTTATTTTCTGGATTCCCTATAGACTGCTGTGTTGGAGATGCCATGTGAGCAAATTGGAGTAACTAGGGGAATAATTGTTTTGAGCTATGATACAGAATTGTAATTGGATAGACCTATAGTAAGACCTTGTTGAGTCTAATTATGATGGCTGCCAAAAAAAAAACAGTTACTAGAAAATAGAAATCAAAGTCTAAACCAACTTTACTAGAAGTAGTGAAGATAGTGACAGAGATATAACAACTGGAACTGGGATCTTTAGAAAAGGGTAGGAGCAAATTACATAGGAAAACTATGGGAAATGTGGGATCAGTACGTACAGAGGAGGAAAGAGGTTTAAAAAAAGACAGGATTTGAATGAGCTGTGTAATGGCTGACTGACAATGACTGGATATATTAAAAGTTGTGTATAATGTTTGCAGCTACAACTGTATTGGCACAGTTTGTAATGTTTAATGTTTGCAACTGAAATTGTGTTGCTATGGTTTATTTTCATTTATATAAATGTGAGATTGCCTGTGTCATACATGGTAATTTAACAAAGATGTTTCTTGTTAAAAAAAAATGTATTTGATCCTCCAGGAAAAAATACTCAGAAGAGAGGTTGATACAGCATCTTGAATTTTACACCTGCCTCTGATTGGTGAGATGAATTTACTTCTCTTCTGCATGGTGTACAGAGAATAATCATTTTCCACAAACACTCTGATGTCTCCAATTTTTAATTATTTTCCCTTCAGTCTTTGTTTTATCAGGATCAGCTCTTTTTGCTACTATGATTACATCTTTACTAAAGCCTTGGCTGCTTTCTTATGAGTAAGTTTGGCGTATACACACATTGTGCCATTTCAGTTAATAAGTCCTGCTATAGAACACATCCAGTTGTTTATTTATACTTTCATAAAATTAATACAGTCTGTTCCTTCCAGTTATTCTGGTACAGCAGAAAATCTCAGGTTTTCCCTTTGTGCTGTGTCTTCTAACTCTACTATTTTTTTGAAACAGCCCTTCTTGAGAAGCCTCATACTCAGCCAGCCTTTTCCTCATTTCAACCTCTGATTTTTGCAGGTTAGATAGTTAAAGCTTCTTCTATTTTTTCCAGCCTTTTGTTATTTGAGTCAATGTATTCTTTCAATGATTTATTTATTGTAATAAACTCTGAGTACAGTTGCTTTATTTTTCCTCTAAGTTACTGTAAGCAATTAACCAGAGTTGAAGCTTGAAATCCTTTTTGTTGAACAGCTGCAGGATCCTTCCTAGCCAGTGTTTTCTCTTCACCTTTTCTGTTTGATTTTCCTTCAGGTTCTCTAAATTTCTTCTTTGTTGGCATCCAGGCAGTGCACTTTGTAGCCTTTAACTGAATTTTACCCAAATAACAGTTTCAGTAGAACTTGTTTTATCTGTTTCTTTTTTCACTGTGGAAGATCTGAAATTAAGCTGTTGATCAGTGTGCAGTCATCTTGGTAGCCCTCAACTCCTTCTTTCTTTTGGTAACTTCCTGGACTTCCAGCACCAGCATTTCTTATGTACAAAGATATGCGTGTCCACATATCTGTTTTATAGTTGTGATATATGCTGTTGTGAAGGCATGGAAAGACCATACCTGCTGTTTTAACTCTTTAGTGAAGTTTCCAGTGAAAATTTCAGTAGGGTTATAGGAGTAGGACTGTGTAGTAGTAGAGTAATATTGTCGGGTCTATGTTATATTTTCGAAAGTTTCAAACATTGAACACCATATGGTCGACACCATATGAGCGATGTATGAAATTTCAAAACTATAATAAAAAAATAAAAATAAAAAATAACTATACTTACCTAAACGCTGTAGGCAGGGGGGCAAGCCCCTTGCACCCCCATGTGGGGGACTGCCCCCCGCTACTTAAATATTCCTACTCTGAGATTGCACTGCATTGAAGTAAAGGGAAATATTCCCTACAGCAATTTCCGTGTTACGTGCGTGACGTTTCGGTTTCAACATTTCAACCAATCGGGTTCGCTCAATACGCATTCGCCATTTACAATTTTCGATCACGGGATAGGAACCCATATTGTCACCTCACAATAAGATGTTTTTGATTCTCAGCTCGGTTATCTTCTTTATGAAGTCTTTATGTCCTTCCTGTGCTTGCTTGGGTTTTTCTTGTGAACTCTCCCACATCCTAAAGACGTGGTAGGGAGATGTGTGACAATTGCCCATAAGTGTTTGTGTCTCACTCTTTCTGTCTGTGTATTTGTGTGTAGTGCATGTATGATATGGAAAAAGGTTGGCAATCTATTTCTGTTCCCTGACTTGCCTAGTAAATTCTGCTGATGGCATCAGCTGTTCCTAGGGTCACTATAGGAGTCAGATTTGACTCAAGAACATTAGATGGATGGATTAGAGGAGAGATCTGAGGAGATTAGCAGGTACAGTTCTTTGTATGTGGAGGCATACAGAAAGACAGTTTGTTAGGTTTAATAAAGTAAGTATAAGAGAGAGGAACAGTACTTCTTTTAGAGCTTAGTTTATTAATGAATTAATGAACTTGTTAACTCACAAATATACATAATTTTTTTCATATTGAATGGTTATACATACTAATAAAATCACAAAAAAGTATTTTTGTTTACCAGGTTAAAATGAATAGTACATAAAAGCTGTCATAAGGTTCATAGCTTTTTTTGTCTCCCAGAAAAGAAACCTGAGGATTGAACGAAATGTTGGCCCATTAACAATTTCTCCAACATCTTGATTTACCACTTAGTGAAAATTATTTTTAAGTGGTATCTTCTTTGTCAAGTGTTTATTGATTTACTAAATATTTTTTTTAACAGTGCCCCAGGATCGTAACCAATTGTTAAAGCAAAACACAACTCATTTGCTTATCTACTGTATTGCTTCATGTTGTTAGAAACTATAAAAGTCATGCTGCACCTCATATAAACAATGTAGTCATTTACTTGCTTATGTTTCAGTGGCTGAACTACAGACAGAAGTGGATAACATGGCTTTACGTCTGTTTTATACTCAGAACTTAAATGAGGATGTGCGTTCGGACATTGCAGTGATGAAACGGGCTACACAAAAGGCAGAGGCAGAAAGAACCCAGGCTGAACAACAGAAAATGAAACAGGTATCAAAAATTCTAATATATGTGATGAAAATGTTAGTTGCATTTGGACATGCACTTTATATCACTGGAAGGTTCTCAGTGGTAAGGAAGAGCATTGCTAAGAATGCTTTCCACCTCTGTGTAGGAGTACAGTATATGATATTCTCCTCAGTCTTTCTGTTGAATTGAAAGAGTTCATAAACTCTGGGAATCCATTTCCTCTTGCATCAGAAAACTAAATACATATGTTGAATTCAAACCAGTACTGCAACGACATCTTACCTATATCTTAAAATGCAGTCTCAGAACCTACCTAGCATAAAATCTTCCCACCAATTTGCTCCTCACTAAACACCAACCAAAGTTAAGCTTGTATCATTTTCTTGCTGTCAGCACCAGGCCACCACTAATCCCTTTCACCTTGCAATGTTCAATTACCTTCTTATGTTTGCTTACATTTCTTTTTTTTTCTCCATATCAACCATTCCTAATTCGTCTTTCATTCTATCTAGCTCTGTATTGTATATAATATAAATAGATCATAATCAGTGCTTCACCTTATTTGAATGAATGTCATATAATCAGTGTTTCATCTTGTTTGAATAAATGTATTTTAATGGAAAAATGGTGCAGTTTCTTGTGTCTACAGGTGAAGCAAAAGCAAGGATAGGAAGTTTATAAAGAACCTTTTCTGTTAGTCTTACAAGGAAAAACACTCTCATACTAAGTTCTTTCTGGATTCCTAGTGGAATATACCCAGGATTCTTCATGTTATTCTGGAATGTCTTCTCCTCAGTGATGTTTCTAGTTCCTTTTCTTTCTGGGGCACAATAAGGGGGCACAGTAGCTTGATTGAGCACATAAGACATGTGGGGAAAAAAACATACCATATGAATAAAGTATACAGACATGATGCATTGCAATATCTCACCCATAATCCACAGTTAAAAATGAAAGACATTACCCAATGGGGAAAACCATAAATGCTATAATTTTATAAATCCTGACAATGTTCACAACACAGAAAAAACACTAATGTGTCATATTCAAGGATTATGGCTTGGAATGAAGTGTTGGTATGCTACAGTCTCAGAAGTCAGAGGGTTAGCTGCCAATGCAACAGAGGTGAGAATGTCATGCACACATTTGTACCTCAGTAGAAACAAAACAAATACAACCCAAATTTAAGAGCACAAGGTTAGACTTATTTTGTTTTGTGCTACTTTTATACAAATTCCGCACATTTTGCTAGCATTCTATATAAAACACACATCTTCTCACTGCAGACACTGGTGAATAGCAAAAGTAGTTTAAGTGACTTTCAAAAGTTCTTTGATGCAGAAACAAGTGTGGACAAATTAATAGCTCCTGGAGTACAATGATAGTGTTGATACCTCTGGAAGAACATGAGAGAGGATCTGTCAGCAGTTGCACTTAAAAAATGGAATCCTTAAAAACACATAGTTAAATTAGTTTATTTTGTTGAACGTTTACATAAATCAGAGTAATTCAAGCAAAGAAGTGATAATGAAAATATGTTCCAGAAGCTGTGCAAGTTATCTGTGACTCACATTACTGCCATTTATTTACATGACAGCCGCAGTGGTGCAGCGGTTAGCATTGTTGCCTCACAGCAAGAGATTCTCCCGTTCGATTCTCAGCTGGAGAGCCTTCTGTGTGGAGTCTGCATGTCCTCCCTGCGGTCGAGTGACGTTTAAAGACATGCAGGTAAGTGCATGCATGAATGGGTGTGCCTTCTTTGAAGGTTGGACATCGGGCTGGCAACTCGGCACCATAAAAAAATCCACTGCCAATCATTAGCGGACCGGAGTTCCACCGTGGCAACCCCTAACTGGGAAAAACCGAAAGACATTACTATTTACATGGAAGTTTTAAAAAATAATTTTCTTTTGTCTAGCTTGACACACATAAAGGGGGTTTGAAGTGGTTTCTGGGGGGAAAAAAGGCCTCCAAGATTATTTCAGCATGGCAGGTCCTTTGAAATATAATAACTACGTATTGATTCTGTTGCATTAAAATGGAGTACAGTTATATAATGAAATAATAGAGATACAGAGACAACTGTAAACAAATACAGGAGTTAAGTTTGTGAGATGAGTTCCTCTGGTACAGGGTTTGATTCCCATAGCTCTCATTTGTCTACTGTGTAAACATGAGTAAGTTGCTTTAGTAGGTGTTGCTCTCAGGGTCATTCCTGAAAAAGGACTTAACATCCAGTTGGCCATCTGGTTTACAAATAGATATTACTATTATTATAATTATTATGTTAGTTTTCCAGCCCCTCCAAGGAAAACAGCACTAAGAAAGAAAAAAAAATGTACCAAGCAACATGAGCTGCCTACTACTCTATTTCTGGTTTGATGTAATAACGTAAAGTTAAATGAGTTAGATCTAAATGCTTTGGAGTAGCAGCACTCCTCTCAACTTGTTTGGCCAAGAATTCTGGACAAAGCAAAATTAATTGGGGGGGGAGAGACAAAATCAAGAACAGATTTTAAATAGTGCTCTAATCCACTTAAAAAGTTAATAGAACATTAGGCTTTGCATCAACAAGAGTTTTTGAATAATTAGTATAATTCTCTAATGACTGCCATTACTGACTGATTGTAATCATGAATGATTTATTAGAAAATCAAAAATGTTATAAGGTATGGAACAAGCACTTGAAGCAAAATGTGGGACATTCTGTGAAAACAAAGACAACTGAAAGGTATGTGTAACACTCAAAATGGAATAGCTTGTCAAAATAGCACATTCCAGGATTTGTATACATGTATAAATATATATATATATATATATATATATATATATATATATATATATATATATAGTTTATCATTTTCCAGAGACAGACTCGGTTGAATGGTCATAACATTGACTCATGTCCATGAAAACTGACAATGCCAAAACCTGGTATTGCCAAAGTACAAATTGAATGTGCTCTTGAGATGAGCGCTAACATGGGTCAAGATGGGAGTGAGATTTGTACTTCCACATTATCGGTGTTCGACATTGCCAGAGTTCGAGGTTTGGGTTTCATGTGAAGTGAATTTGCCTGAGTCCATCTCTGGAACATGATAGTAAATCTGTAGATATATATATATATATATATATATATATATATCTTTTTTTTTTTTTTTGGGGGGGGGGCGGACTTTAAATGATTCAGCTGTAATTTTCTGAATATTATTATAAGTGTCTGTGAAAAAGTCTCAGCAGAAGACTTTTAATAGCTTGTAATTTTAATGACCGAGATCATTAAAACTACATATCCTTAAATTATTACACTGAGGCTTCTTTAGTTATAGTTTAGTATGTTTTGAAATTAGTATAACATCCACACCACCAACAAGCAAAAGAATCAAAGAAACTGCAGCCGTAGTCAGCTTTCCATCTTCAAGATATGGAATATGAAATTACCTCTCATAAGGTAGAACAAATGGGCAAAATATGGAAGATTTACTACAAATGGGAAAGGAGCGCTCACGGCATGTTTAAAATGTTGATGCCCAGTCTCCCTTTACTTACCAGTACATCCACTTGGTTGCATATATTTTACTTTTACATTATTTCTTTTGGGGGGCATCATGCAGCAGTTACAAACATTGGGTAGTGTATTTTTTACCACATTACAATTTCTTCAACCATTAGAGTGTCTCAGGAGAAATTACTTGAATTGCAGATGTCCAAGACCATAAGTGGGCAATTCAGGCAACAACCACCCTCCCCCCAGAAAAAACACAGTCACCTCCAGTTAGAATCAAGCAATAAAGGTACGAGAAGGCCTGCAACATCTTGAGTACCATACTACCCATAACACCACCAAGCAAAAGAATTAAAGAAACTACAGCTGTACCTTCCATTCTCAAAATGTGTAATATTATACTATATTTCATATTATGGGGTTAGATGGGCAATATGTGACACATTTACTAACAACATCTAGAAAGGAAGCTCACTCCATAGTTAAAATGAAGTCTTTATACTAATATAAAGTTCTTTTATATCCCCAGCCTCTCTTTGTTTGCCAAAACAGTCACTTGATTACATTGTAACAGTTTCCTTTTATGCTATTTATAGGGCAAGAAAGTTATACACTTGTAATATATTGTGTTTTACCACACACCCAGCTCTTCAAACATTGATGGTTTATAGGTAAATACTAGGTTAGCTGCCATTGTGGTCCAGTTTAAACCTAGCCAGTTTCCCCTTTTTTCATTTGAATTAACCTATCCCATTTGGTGTTAGATTTGCCTTACACATCCCATTATATATATATATATATATATATATATATATATATATATATATATATATATATATATATATATATATATATATATATATATATATATATATATATATATATTAACCCTAGTGAGAATAACTGGGGTCATACCACAGATTATTTAAGGTAACCCATTCTTGAGATAAGCATTTAGGAGCTGCCTCTGTCCTTTAGTAGTACAGGGGACAGTCCTGGGGAAATTTTATATTACCCATCCATAGATCCAAGTTGCACTTGAATATGTACAGAGATTAGCTTTGTTTTATGTGGATAGGGAGTCTGTTCAGAGCAGTGGTATCCTCTCTGAGGTATACTTGTCCCTCTAGACTGCTTTGTTGATGTTGCAATAGAGGTTTAGATCCCTAGATCTATAATTTGTGATGCCATTTGACTTGCTGATGTGTAGTAGGTCTGTCAGTATTGGGTTGGAGGATGCCTTGTATACCAGATACAGGTCACTTTTTAGTAGTCTGTAGGATACAGAGTATAGTGACAGGGCTTTGAGTTGGTCTGATATATCGTTTAGGTCTTGTATCCTATTTTTAAATTGTCTTTGTTGGTGTTCCAGTTGCTGCATGTGTGTGGACAGATATTTGCCTAAGGGGGCATTATACTTAATGCCTGGCCTAATAAGGGCTGAGTAAAGCAGGACAATGATATCTCAATATTTAGACACAATCCTTTTATTTATAAGCTGCACGATACAGAAGGAATTTCTTATAACAGTCAACACATGTTGACCAAAAGTTAGGTCACTTATCACATAAGTTCCCAAATCCTGAACAACTGGGTCAGCTCTTAGAGGCATACTGTCAATGTGGTAGTTTCTCAGGGTATTTGAATTCACAAAGGATATAGTAATGCATTTTTGGTATTTAGTTTCCATATATGATTTTGGCGCCAGTTATTTGCTTGGGACAGACCTTCCTGCAGGATAGCTAAGCCATTTTGGGGATTCAGTGGCTGCTCCTATCTTGTAGTCCTCTGCAAACTTAATTAGCCAGAGCCCTTTGTTATTGGCTTTTACTTCAGAGAAGTAGATGCTAAATAGAAGAAGCCCCAGCACAAAATCCTGCGGGATTCCATTGGTGACTGGTCTCTTTGTGGAGGTTGGTTCCCCTATTTTGATCTCCTGCATCCTATTTGTGAGCCAGTCGGCAATCCTGCAGGTGATGTAAGGATTTATTCCCAGTTTTCTGATATGCCTAATTGGGGGATTGTGTAAATAGCTTTGGTTAGGTTGAAGTGTGTGGTGTTTAAAGGTTCACCTTCATCCATTGCTTTGCTGACCTTTTCAAAAAAGTCCACCAGGTTAAGTAAGTATGACCTGCCCTTGACAAATTCAAACTGAGATGGGTCCAATGTTTGAAGGTTCCCCATGTCATTACTGATTAGTATCATAAGTCTTTCCATGGCTTTGCATATGAGACTGGTCACACTTATGGGTCTGTAATTGCCTGGGTCTGTGGAAGTCCCTCTCTTATGCAGGGGAGTGACAGTATGTATTCCTCATTCACTTGATACAAAACCTGTAATTAGGTTGATATTGAACAGTTTTGTTGGTGTGGGGCATGACTAAATCTTGCTTCATGCTGTTGAAAATGCATCCAGGAGTAGAGTCAGGAGCCATCTATGCAGTATTTTTGGCTTTTGATAGTGCTTCTAGAACTTGGTCTTGTGTGAAAGCTGGAGGCGTGCCAGTTACAGTTATTTTTTGCAGGATAGATAGAGGGCAGAAAGTGGTTAAGTTTGAGCTGTACTTATCAGCTAGAAGTTTCTCTATCTTCTTAAGCCTCATTGAATGTCACAATAAGCTCAGCACATTGCTGTATAGTGCTTCTCAAGTTACAAACATAACTGAAAAGATGCTTGTGGTTGTCTTTGGATTGAGCAGCTATTATAGCCTCAAACTTTGCTATGGTGTATCTTATTAAGCTCCTGAGCTTTATTTATTTATTTATTTATTGCATTTGATTACCGGGAAAGTCCACTGGGCATGACAAACCCATTTTCAGTGGAGGCCCGGGGAGAAAAGCTCCACAGTTATATATACAGAAAATCTTGAAACAGTACAGTAAAAATATATTTGGAGAAAAGCTCTGCAGTTGTTTGCACAGGCAAAAATTTTAAAGACAATACATTAATCATATGTAATCAACATTATATACAATACAGGGAATAACAGACATTTGGGACATAGCAGCTATTTGTTTTTATACAATGAAGTGAGAGTAAGAGATCTCCAGAGGTGACAGGCAATGAGAAAGGCTGATAATCTGAAATAGTAATAGTTAGAATAGAGAGAGGAGAGCTAGGGAGAGAAGTGTATGGCAGAGTGGTATAGGGGAAGAAGAGATAGTAAGTTGGGAGGGTCAGGTTTTATGGTTATTGGTATAGCTACAGGAACAAATCCATTGTGTGGTGAGATAAGATTTAAGTGATTTTTTAAAGGTAATGGGATTATTGATTGCTCTAAGTCCAGGGGGGAGATTGTTCCATAGTTTGGATACAGAAAAGGAGTATAACATATGGTCAGCGGAAAGCTTAGGTTTATCGACATTTAGTAGAGTTGTTTGATGCAGCTTTCTTTATTGCAATAAACGTTCTGGGAATTACTCTTCTTACTGCTTGTAAAAATTCTCTTACTTTTATTGTAAAACTTGATATTATGATTTCACCATGTGATTTTTTTCTGAGATTTGCCCTGCACTTGTTCCTATGGGGTACTGCTGCAGCTATGCAGCTGTTTGCATGCTGGTACAGATCAGTGGTATACACTTCCACATATTCAGTGGAATTAACTGGGTTTGGGGGAGATTTGAAGCCTAACAATGTATCACTTGGGAGTCAGTAGCTTTTCTTCGAGAAATTTATAAAGATACTTTGGGTGAAAGGGTGCCTCTGGTTCATACCTCTCAACTGTCCAGATTTTTGCAGAATGTCCAGATTTTTGCCTCATATTTTTGGTCTGGTCCTCATAAAATTTGTGATTTTGTGGATATCACTGGATTGATCTGAGGATCGAAGTCATTATATAATGATATACATTTGTGTTTCAGACATTATAACCTTCAGAAAAATGCATGCCAAGACAAATCTTGTTATTTTAACAACATTATAAGTTCCATTCCCTGGTTAGATCCGACCACAAACTAATCACATCCCTCCCACCTCCACCCCCCACAAAGGTAACTACCGTAAATGTCTTCTCCAAGGCTAACTTTGCTAAAAACAGAGGGGGCTAACTTTACGGCACCCATGCAAATGGAGAATAGTTGCTTGACCGCTGAATCCTACACCAATGCACTGTACAAACACATACACAAACATACACAAATGCATGGGTCACGCCATACCCAGTAGAACCAAGATGCTCTCCTCAAAAAAAAAAAAAAAAAAAGGAAGCCAATCTGGTTGTCCCCTGCCATAAACAAACTCTACAACAGAAGGAGAAAATTGATGCGGAATAAGGTGAAGTCCCAAGACTGGAAAAACTCCCTTATCAGCCTCAACAAAAGGTTGAGATCCCTCATCAAACCCTGTAAAGCTAGCTATGAAAACAGAATTGCAGCAGATAGTAAAGACAACCACAAGGCCTTCTATAGTTATGTAAAGAATCTCCACGGCAATACCCAGATTTGCTCTGAGCTACTGCACAATGCCATCTCCTACCGAGCCAACAGATATTGCCAGTATACTGGCCGACAGATTCATTGCCAACTTTACCCCTCTCCCCCCGCTCAAAGGACCAATCACAATACCAGTAGATTGCCAGGCACCCAGAATTACTGCTGCACAGGTTAAAACAGCACTGTCCAAGGCCAAGAATACAGCTTCTATGGGACCTGGCAATATCCCCGGCTGTGTTCTGCATGAACTACAGAGTGAACTGGCACTTCAGCTGTGTGCCTTGTTCAGTCACAGCCTTGCCTCAGGCTTTGTCCCTACCAAATGGTGCACTGCTACAGTCATTCCTCTCCAGAAGGGAGGAGTGGCTACAGACCCTGGGAACTATTGCCCTATTAGCCTGATGAGTCTGATATGCAAAGCTATGGAACGCATCATCATGGACCTAATAAACAAGGATATAGAGAATATCCAAACTCTAGATCCTATACAGTTTGGTTTTGTGAAGGGTAGATCATGCCTGCTCAACTTGTTCAACTTCTTTGAGTCAGTCACCAGAGCTGTGGATGAAGGCAAGTTGGTTCATACAGCCTACCTTGATTTGACCAAGGCCTTTGATACCATTCCCCACTCAGGAGTCATAGAAAAACTCACTAAGCTAGACATCAACCCCTGTATCACTAGGTGGGTTGCAAACTGGCTCACAGATAGAACCCACAGTGTGAAAGTAGCTGACTCCAAGTCAGACCGTCGACCAGTCACGAGTGGAATCCCACAGGGCTCAGTCCTGGGTCCTCTCGTGTTTAGTATCTACGTCTGTGAAGTCCAGGCCAACACGAAGTGACTCTCGCTGACAAAGTTCACAGACAATTGCAAGTTGGGAGCTTTTATTAACTCTCCAAGTGATGTTGGCATCCTACAGAAACACCTCAATGAGACCAACAACTGCTGTCAGAACCATGGCCTTAAGCTCAATGCCAAAAAATGTGTCATCATCCCCCTTGGGAAAAACCTAGTTCCCTTCAATTACCACATTGATGGTAGTCTACTGAACACAGAAGGCGTTATAAGAGATCTAGGAACACAGGTTGACAGCAACCTCTCTTTCGACCACCACATTGCCACTGTGGTCATAAAGTCCTTGTGTGTGGCACATCTCATTACTAAGGTTTTGCATCCATGAGGAAAGATGTCATTGTCTCCCTCTGCTCTTCCCTCATTAGGCCACTCATTGAGTACAATGCTCCATTTGGCATGTACCTCGCTAGACACCTGCAAAAACTGGAGAGGCTGCAAAAGTACCTCACAAAGAGGATCCTATGCCTTAAACACTTGTCTTATATGGACAAACTCAAAAAACTATTCTCTGTCTCATATCGCTTACTTAGAGGTGATCACTGCTTGACTCACAAAGTCATGTCTGACCCAGCTCTGTTAGAAATGCTACATCTAAAGAAATCCCAATCCCTCCATACCACATGCTCCAGAGACATCAACCTCATTACCACACTCAACAGAACATGCTGGAGGGACAGGTTCATAACTCAAAGACTGCCCATGCTATGGAATAGACTTCCCATACATGTCAAGCACAGCACCTCATTGGCCCTCTTCAAGAGAACTCTTGATGAGTGGATGGGAAATAGAAAATTCACCCTGGGGATCACTCCAGTGGCTCCACTCGGCAGAAGCACTAGGAACTAAGGTCAGGTGGCATGCTGCCAGGGTAATCCTATGGGCTAGGCTTGTAAAGGCTCCAGGGCCATTAGCCTAGTACACACCTGTGAACCTATAAGAGCAATATTTAAAATTTGTCCCTATTTTTGGGCCTCTGTCCCCCCATTCTGTCAGGCATTGCTCAGACTTTTAGGGCTAAGAGGTTGAGAGGTATGTTCTGGTTACAATTTTTCTTTGAAGGAGAATGCTTTATGGCCAGACCTGAAATGTGATGAAGATATGCAAGGGATGGTGCAAGGTGCCCCCATATTAGTAAAGACAAGATCCAAGATGTTTTCCTTAGTGGGTACTTTGAAGAAAATGAAAACGCTGTCATCTGTGTTAGCATGTCTTGCAGGAGATTTGTGTATATTCTCAGATTAACTTGTATTGTATGCTAATGTGTCTAATTGTGAATATGTAAATAAGTTTGAAATGAGACCTCTGCCCAAAAGTCATGTTTTTCTTTCCAAAAAGTGTTTTTCCTTCCCTGTAATCCAAGACTAAACACTTCACATAAAGAAAAAACATAATTTAATAATTATGTTTGCCTTTCTCTCTTGCATCTGTCTCATCCGTTACATCACAACAGCTGCTAAGAGTGGCAAAGTAATTAAGTTAAGTCACTTATCCCAACAAAAACAATGACATTTAAATGTGCGTTATCAGTTACAGATTGCCAGCATCACACCTCAGATAAATAGTGTAGCCTGGAGTCTGAACATACTCGGGGCTTTCAAGCTTGGTTTTCAAATGCAAATGTCTTTGTAATAAAACTCAGTGCCACAAAGAAAGCAGATATGTTAATCTAACTTTTTTCTTTCTGTTGGCATATGATTTTGCATTTTTTCTACACTGTAATTTCTGCAAAAGTGCATGTTTCTTCTGGAGTTGGGGAAAGAGGATTAACATCAAAGACTTTAATTCTAGCTATAATATTTATGTCAGTCTTTCCTCTTCTTCCATCAACTGGTTTACCAGCTATCTCTCAGACAGACAACAAGCCGTCAAGTGGAATAACTGTACCTCTTCCTTCCTCCACACTCCCAACAGGTGTTCCACAAGGCTTTGTACTGGGTCCCCTACTATTTAACATCTTTATCAATGACTTCCATCAGTGCATCCCAAATGCTAAACTTGTTCAATAAGCTGACAACTCTACAATCATTTGCTCTGCCGAATCTCTCCCCACACTCATGAATTTAACTCAAGATGCCTTCTCCTGCACCGAGTCTTGGATGCTGAATAATCACCTAGCTCTTAGTGCATCTAAGTTAATAAATATTACCTGTGGCAGGCACCATTTTTAAAACTACAACCACCCTTTGAGCACCTTATGCTCAGCCCTGCCATAAAACTTATTAAAACTGCCTGAACTGGGGCACAGCTAACTGATAGTTTGTGGAAATACAGGGTACCTACCTGAGTCTCCACATTCACTGTCATATGTTCTTTTATCAGTATACTCTGTTACCTGATTGTTTCCAGCCCCCTCATAACAGCAACTAACAGGGTCTCTGCCCGCTTCGCTCCCCACCCTGCCCCCTATTTCCTCCCACCCCCAGTGGTCCTACCTTTATTACACACGCAAAACCCTCCCATCTTTCCAACAGCCAACCACAGCACTAAACCCAACACTACCTCCTCCATCTTCCCACTACTATCACTTCTCCTCAGCTAACATGTATAAGCATACCATACCTATGCTCACTGCATGCACTCTCCTTACATATCTTACATCCTACCAAAACTCCATCATTCCCCCACTCAGCTACTACCACTGTATTACTACTCACACCACCACTCATGTCTCACCCTCACTCAACTCCCCTCCCACCAACTCAAGAACCATCCCTATGCACCCCCCACATATTCTGTCAACTATATTACTCAAACATAAAGCATCCCTACAACTTAACATAGTAATCCAACCACCATACCTATTACCCACAGAGCACAATCATAAATTTTCCCTAATAAACAAACACATTCAAAAACTGAGAAAACTAATAACCTCATGCATATCAAAACTAGCCCTAAGTGGAGACATCCACCCCAACCCTGGTCCTGCCATCTTCAACCCCCACTCCTCATAATCAGACTAGAAACCACAACTTCTCCCAAATCACAGCCAATAGAAAGCCAAGTGACTTCCTTCTACTAAGCCTAAATATTAGAAGTATATCCAACAAAGTCCATGAACTCCATGCCACCATAGACTTGTACTCCCCAGATATAGTCATTCGACAGAAACCTGGCTAAAACCTCACATTATCAGTGAGCAAATCCTCCCTACTGGTTATGGCATACTAAGAGTAGACCAGCTAAACAAGAAAGGAGGTGGTGTAGCTATAATATTTAAACAGCATCTAAACATCCAGATCTTAAAATCATCAGTTTCACAAACAGGCAATGAAGAAATAATATATACCAACCTCAAAATAAAACCATAAACATAATTTGATGCTACTTCCCACCTAGCCAAAACATCCCTCCACTAGAAAACCTCCTCAGCTGGTCTACCCACCATCTCCCCCAAGAAAGTATAATTTTATGTGATATCAATATTGACTGGCAGTCCTGTTCTGGCAACCATCCAACCCATCATCTAAACCTTCATGGCTTCACCCAACTAATCCATTCGCCAACCAGGATAAATAAAAACTCCAACAAGCACACTACCCTGGATTGGATACTAGTCAGTAAGAGCCCCCAGTCATATATAACAGGCTGCTTATCAGATAGCCTCAGTGATCACTCCCCAACATTCCTACTCAAAAAAACACCTATACCAAGCTAAACCTGTCATCTACCATCAAAATACGTAAAAAACTAAACTTTAACCCACTCACATTCATCTCATCCCTCAAAGAATGTAATTGGCATCCTCTAAAGTACCTCAGTCTTGATGACTCGGTTGAATTTTTTAATACTACCTTCCTGAGCATCCTTAATTACCACGCTCCCACACGACTTTCCAGAACCAAAGCACAACCCTCCCCATGGCTACAAAAAACACTAAGTCAGAAATTAAAAACAGGGATAAAGCCTGGGAGCACTGGCATAAAACCAAAACCCCCTCTACTAGACAGAAATTCCTAGAACTACACAATAGAGTTAAAAAGCTAATAAAACTGGACAAATTCCAATACTACCAGTCTGCCCTTGACTCCTCCTGACACAACCCCGAACAATTCTGGACCTCCATAAACTCCATCCTCCACCCAGGTAAAGTCAGTACCCCTCCTCCTAACATACCTCACTCCTCCGAAAATATTGCTACCTCATTCAACACACACTTCACACAAACCATACTATCACTAGCTAAACAACACAACCCCCCTCCTCTCCAAACCACACCTTCAACTAGTAATCTCCCCACTGTCTTCTCTTTTTCTCCTGTTCCTACCTCCAACATAAAAAAAACTCTTAACTAAACTTAAGCCCACCAAATTAGCAGCAGACAACCTCCCAAGTGAATACCTACAAATCGCAGCTGATGCTCTGGCCTACCCAGTATCTATCTTGATTAACCAATCTCTGTCAGAAAGTTACGTTCCCACACTATGGAAAGTATCACATAAATTCCCCTCCACAAAGGTGGCCCCTCCACAGAACTAACCAATTACTGCCCCATAGCTGTTCTCTCTCCACTCTCCAAAATAGTAGAAAGATGCATTCACTCTCAGGTCTCAGACTACCTCCTTACCAACAACCTCCTTTCCAGTACTCAGCATGGATTCCATCCAAACCATAGCACCACCACTGCCTTACTCTCCTTTACTAACACTATCCTTCAGCATAAAAACAATGGCTATCCCTCCTCTGCTACTTTCCTAGACCTATCTAAAGCAATTGACATGGTCCCACACAAACAACTCATCATTGTCCTCAATAACCTATCCTTCTCTCACTCAGTCACCAACTGGTTACAGAGTTACCTGTCTGACCACCAACAATCCGTTGTATGGCAGAATGACATATCTCCCCAACTACCTGTCTCTAAAGGGGTTCCCCAAGGATCCATCCTTGGACCCCTACTCTTCTCTATTTTCACCAATAATCCAGCCTCTGCCACCAAACATGGCACACTCATACAATATGCAGATGACTTCACCATCATATGCTCAGCCCAGTCCCTACCCAAGCTGCAAAAAGTCACACAGGAAGCCTTTTCCTCTTTTGAAACTTGGTTATCCGATGCCCAATTAAAACTCAACCCAAACAAAACTAAACTACTCATCTTCCAACCCACCAAACATACTCAGAACAACTCTCACTTTAACATCACAGCAAAAGACAACACCACTATACACCCAACAGAACACACCAAATTGTTAGGAGTGGAAATAGACAATAAACTAAAATTTGACATTCAAATATCCATGACCATAAAAAAAGTCCATAAAAAACTAGGAGTGTTGTACAGAAATAAACAACTTCTCACCAAAGCAGCAAAGATTTCAGTAGCAAAATCCCACCTTATCTCCACCTTACTTTATGCCTCTCCAATATATATCAACCTAAGGCAATGCGATCTAAGCAAGCTAGAGACCTGCTACAACAAAATCACCAAATTCGCCACAGGGACATCCTTCCGTAATCACCGCTGTCTCTGACTTGCTGAACTGGGCTGGCTTGAACTCCCTCACCTCCTTCAATGGTATCAACTCACACTCGCCCACAAACTAGTAAACCATCCACTAAATGTGCCATCCCTCCAGAATCTACTCCAATCCTATTGCACCACCTGACCACTAAGATCCAGCAACAAAAATCACTTGCAGGTCACTAAAGCCAATAACTCTGCTGGAGAAGCAGTATTCTCTTGCACCATATCCAAATTATGTAACTCCCTCCCACCCACAATTACCTCCGTACCATCATGCACCCATTTCAAAACTTTACTAAAAGCGCACCAAAAAACATGCTGGCTATGCCCTTGCAACTCCCACTGTAATATCATCCACCCCATACCTTTCTTTCTACCCCACTAACTACCTTGATTATAGCAAGCTCGAATGCTCATAAGCCTAACTACTTATTATACAACAGGAACTTCTTATTGTAAAAATCGTTAATGTCTGTTATGTACTTTGCAGATGATAAAGATTCTAGTTGTCTACTGATGTACTATGTTCTTCATTTGTAACTATGTAATTGTTAATTGCTATGTTGATCAAATTGTCAATTGCTATGTAAATCCAATGTAACTACTGTCTGTATATTTTAACTGTGAAGCTTTTCTCCCCGGGCCTCCGCTGAAAATGGACCTATGTCCAGTCGAACACTGCTGGTCAACAAATGTAAATAAATCAATCAATAAATAAATAAATAATCCAAAATCATGATATTTACCCCATCTAAATATACTAAAATCGACAAGAACTCCTTCTCTATAGTCAGCCATAACATGAGCCCTATCGAAATAGCCCCCACCAAAGTTGCTTGGTGTACTTATTGATGACCAATTAAAGTTTGACATTCATCTACAAACTAATATCAAGAAAATCCACCCCACCAGAAACTCAGAATGCTGTATCAACACAACACATCTACCTCCCTCAACCAAACAACAAACAAACTCTCTATACCATACCCTATTCTTGTATATGGACCCCCTCTCCTTACTAATCTTCAATCCACCAATCTCCACCAAACCTAAAAATTTCTAAGTTTGCCACTGGATCCAAATCCTCCTCTCACCTCTGCGATTCTCTCCACTACTTGAATTGGATGGGCCTTCTAACCACCTGTCATACATTCAACTCTCAGCTGCCCATAATCTCATTTTCAAACCCTCTAACTCTCCCTGAAAATGCACCATCCTCATAGAGTGCTCAGGTCCAATAATCAAAATCTCCTTGAAGTGTATAAACCCATACATTCTCCAGGGCAACTTTTATTATGTTTCTTCTTAGCTTGACTATGGAACTTACTTCCTCCATACATTCAAACTATCCACAACCACTCCACCTTTAAGACCCTGCTTTACTCCCATCTCTCTTCTCACTGGGAATGCTCCTGCTCTCACCCCACATGACTCCTTCTATTCCACCCCTACTTCCTTTCTCGACAATCATCCTAAGACCTGTTCTGCTCTTTTACCTGATTCTCCAAAATTGCCTCATTATTTTATAACTTCACTACTTGATATTTTTATATTTCCTTAGAAGACATTGTTAGGACACATTCCATGAATGTTTTTCATTTTACTATGTCACTGTGTATTTGAATAATTTGCTTTTCTATGTCATTTTGTTTCTGATATTTCTATAATGTGTATTACTTGCAAATTTTGTTTCATTTTCTATTTGTTATTGTAAAACTATATTTGGAGCTTTTCTCCCCAGGCCTCCATTGAAAATGGGCTCAACTCAGCCCATTGGACTTTCCCGGTTAACAAACTGCAAATAAATAAATTTAAAACTGTGAATGCAACACAAACCATTTCAGCCCAAGTAACACCTGTTTAATCACAGGAGTCAGATTTCTCCCACATGAACACTGAACTACAGTTGTTACTTTGAAAAGGACAATTAACTCACCTTCATTTTCAAGCCTATCATTCAAACCTTCCTTAAAATGCTGCAACAAAGATGACCACTAATGAAAATAAAATGAAGCAAATTAATTAAAATGCGGATTGATGCCGACAGTGAAAAGTAAGCAGTCACAGCAATGTTGTGAACCGATGAGAGAAACTACAGTAAACAATCCCCTCATCTTAAGGATTTCTTTCTGTCCATCTAACATGACATCAGGAAGGCGAAGCCATTGACTGTAAAACAAAATAATGCTATCCATGACAGCTTCCTTCCGATCATTTTGGGGTATAACAAATTAGAAAATAAAAGTACAACTACTTTGATACAGAGGCATTAGCAATGCAGAAAGGTTCAAGATTTGCTGAAAAACATATGATGTTATGTAGTCCTATCTCACCGTAATTCTTGCTGGATGGGTTTGGAGCCATACTAAAGCTCGAGAGCTTTTACTGGCTCCAGGCTAATCCCTATCCCATGGTGCCTCACGGCAAATCCCCAAATCTCGTTTGCCGTGAAAGCTTCGATGTTGTCTCCTTACTGGCTCTTTAGTTAAGTAATAGATTTATTTACTAAATCTTGTCTTTTTTTCCACCCTTTTTCATCTTTACACCTTTATTATTAATAGTTTTATTGTTTGACTGTTCTGAGTGTTTGACCCCTATTCCCCCCCCATAGGATTGTACTGCCCGTTTCAGTTAGAGGGCTGTAATTGCCCGTTAAAGTTAGAGGGCCTTTCCTCCCTGTGTGTTTCTTAAAAAAAAAAAAAAAAGTTTTATAATAAACTATAGCATCTCCTTTCTATCTTTACTGTTATCATTGGTATTGTTACTCAGTAAATAGTAGTTTTAGTTTAGTTAGTATTGTTGTTTTCTTTCTAGCTAGATAATAGTTGTTCCTGTTAGCATGTCTAAAGAAAAGGACAGAGAACACAAGGACCCTCGCCCTTTGGGGTTTAAAAAATGTGATAGATTTCCACAAAAGATGTCTCTGACAGACAGTCACACTAGTTGTGTGTACTGTTTAGGTGAAGCTCACTTGCAAGAGCCCTGTAACTTTTGCTTTGCGTTCAGTACCAGGGTCTTGAATGAGAAAAAACGTAAACTCATTGATAGGGGTCTTATGACCAGTTCCTTCCAGGAACAGCTGGAACTTGGTCAGACAGCTCCTAAGACTTCAAAACATAAATCTTCGGCACCAGTTTTGGAGCCGTCTAAAGTGTCGGAGCCAAGGAGTTCTGACTCTGATTCAGCTTCTTCTGTATCGGCACCATCGGTCTCTTCGGTGCCGTGGCAACCTTCGGTACCGAGACAATTACCTGCCATTGACCCTGTCTCACCTACTTTGAGATCTCCTATTTTGGAGAGCAGGAGATCTCCTTCTGTCTCCACCCAATCCTCCAGGACACTCTCAGATAAGGACATTGAGCGGGTGGTGAAGAGGTTGGTTTCTGATCCAGCTCTGGCAAAGAAATTGGCTCTTCTGACCCTTTTGCAAACCACTGCTCCTCCTCCGACTGCATCGCTTTCAGAGCCAATCACTTCAGGTTCTTCGGTGTTGGATCCTTGGTTCTGGGGATCCTCCCTGCTTCCTCGGAACCAATTGGTCTATCCTCAGTGGCTCAGTCTGGAGCTGAGGGATCTGGGAGCCGATGCTCTCGAGTTGACTCCGAGGAAGATAGTCACCCTGGGTTTTCTTCGGAACCGACCCTCCCTCTTGGTGCCTAGGCTCGACTCAGCTCAGTTCCCACATCTGCTTCGGAGCCGTTCCCCCTTGCTCAGAGCCGACCATCCATCTCCTCAGAGTGGAGGTCTTCTTCCGAGTGTGGGGGAGGCTTTCGAAGCAATAGAGAAGGCTTTATCCTCTACAAAGGCCATACCTTTGGAACCCATGTCCCACCAGGAGCAGGCAGCAACCTCTTCTCCCCAGCCACCCCCACAGCGTAGGGAACCAGAGACCCAAGCAGCTCCCATTGGAGGTGCCCCCTCTTCCAAGACCTCCCCAGATTATCCCACTGGAGAGCTCCCTCGGAAGAGACTGTGTAAGAGGAAGTATGTTGACTCACCTGAGTCTGTCACTTCTGACACTGATTTGGAGGAATCAGAAGGGTCCCCTAGTTCCCCCTCTGAGGATGTCTCTTTTTCTGACATCCTAGAAATCCTTAGACAGAGGGGTGACTGGAAGACCTCTAACCCTACTGAGGATGAATCAGTGTATCTTAAGGCCTTTGGTTCCCGACCTTCCACTTCCTGGGTGACACCGCCTTATGACCAGCTCTTAGGGGTCATATCGTGGAAAGCCTGGGCCTCCCCAGACACAGTGGAGCTCTTCCCGAGGAGGCCAAATAAATTCATGACAGCACCAGAAGATAAGTCCTTTCTTACCAAAGGAGTTCCTGTTGATGCTATGGTGGTAGCAACGGCCACCAAGAAGGGGTTGTTCGAAACATCTTCTAATATCCATCTTCCTAACAAGGAGTCCAGGACGATGGATAGGTATGGGAAGCATACCTTTTCTTCAGCGGTATTTACTCTAAGATCGCTGAATTACCTTACACATTTTACTAAACTTCAGAGGGATCTCCTGAAGGAGTTGAGAGATACCCTTCAGGGTTCAGTAGCTCCGTAATCCATGGATAAGGTTTCTGCGCGGCTCTCCACCCTTACGTTGATAGCTAACTCCTCCATGAGGCTGATATCATATGCAGCTGATGGAGCCAGTAGAGCAGCCACAGCAGGAATCTCTCTCAGGAGACATTCTTGGATGCATCTTTGTAACTTCACGGAATCCTTTAAGTCTTCCTTCACCAACATCCCCTTTGATGGTTTATCTCTTTTTGGAACCCAGATGAAAGAGACCTTGACCAGGTGCGAGCAGGAAGGGAAAACCTTATCTGCTGTTGGAGTCCGTTTCTATCTCCCGTCTAGACCCTATCCCAAGGGTAATACAGGAGGGAAAACGTGGTTCCGTTAATCCCAAAAAGGTTTCCCTCAGTCACAAGATCAATCCTCCCCTAGAGGCAGAGGGGGAGGATATAATGGAAGATGCCGCCCTCGCGGCAAAGGAGATCCGCAACACCAGGTGGATAGAGAAACCTTCTCTGATCATCCTTTCCATCGCCCCTGAGGAGTTTACTGACTCTCTGTCTCTGGAGGCAGTCAGGGGTCATCTATCGCTGTACCCAAGTGCCTGGCTAAACATTTCACAAGATTGTTGGGTACAGACCATAATATCCAGAGGTTATCTGATCCTCTTTGTTTCCGATCCCCCTGTAAACTGATCTCTACCAGACGTGCCACCCATTCAACTAGACCGTGCAACATCAGAGGTCATCATTGCTGCAAAACATTCGTCCAAGAAGTCCCCACAGGGCAAATAGGATCTAGAACTTCCTCTTGATTCTTTTTAGTTCCAAAAAAGACAGGGGACTGGAGATCAATTTTAGATCTCAGCAGACTCAACAAGTCCGTAAAGAAATCGAAGTTCCGAATGATCACTCTGCAGTCGATATTTCCCTTTATCGAGAAAGACAATTGGATGTGCTCAATAGATCTTCAGGATGCATACTACCACATCAAAATGGACAGGTGGTCCAGGAGACACTTATGATTCCAGCTGGGAGCCAGTCATTTTCAGTTCCGAACACTGCCCTTTGGCCTCACTACAGCCCCCAGAGTGTTCACCAAATGCATGTCAGTGGTAACGGCTCAGCTGAGATGTCAAGGATTCCAGGTGTTTCCGTACCTAGATGACTGGCTCCTCACTGCTACAACCAAGCATCAACTCATTAGAACCAGGGACGAGACTCTCTCCTTGTGCGCCAGTTTAGGCATCACAGTCAACCTAAAAAAATCAGCCTTATCTCCTTCGCAGCACATTGTATTCTTAGGCTCAGAAATAGACACAACCACCATGTCAGCAAGACTAACACCAGAAAGAGTAGAATCATTACGCAACCAAGTCAGATCCTTGCTAAACAGTCACAAAGTTCAGGCCAGGGTAGTCCTTCAAGTCCTAGGGACTATGGCTTCCTCCATTCTGTTAGTTCCCCCACATGAGAGTACTTCAGTGGCTACTATTTGCCCAATGGTTGATGCAGGATCTTCCCTTGTCTCATCAGATTCTTATCACAAACACCTGCAAGAAGGGTCTGACATAGTGGTAGCATACAGAACAACTTCTCTTAGGTCGTCCACTTGTTCCTCCCCAAGAGAAAGCAGTTTTGACCACGGACACTTCCCAGATAGGGTGTGTGTGTGGGGGGGCATTATCTGGGAATGACAGTCCAAGGTACTTGGCAGAACCACTTGCACATCAGTGTTCTGGAGATGAGAGCAGTGCTCTATGCATTGCAAGCACTTCACAGCTCTCTTCCCACCGGGACAGTTGCGATTCAGTCAGACAACATGTCTGTCGTGTGGTACATAAACAAGCAAGGGGGAACCAAATCTTATCCGCTTTTTGGCCTTAAGAGTTTGGAAATGGGCGATGGACACAGCGCCTTCTGGTAGCAATGAACATCCCGGGGAAATCCAGTGAGATAGCAGACAAACTCAGTCGAGCAATTCTGATGCCTCATGAGTGGTCCCTGAATGCAGAAGTTGCGAAAGAGATCTTTCATAGATGGGGCCAGCCTTGCTGCGACCTATTTGCCACACACCTGAACACCAAATGCAGCAACTACTTTGCCCTAATTCCCCATCTGGTGATGTCACCCAGGGATGCTGTAGTCCACGATTGGCTCCCAGGACTTTTTTATGCCTTCCCGTCATTTCCTCTCATCCTAAAGGTAATACAGAAAGCAAAACAGTTGAGGAGTACCCTGATCCTCATTGCTCCTTACTGGCCTCATCAAGTCTGGTTTCCCTTCCTGTGGCCCTACCTTTTGGAGGAACCATGGATTCTGGAACCATCTCCAGACCTCCTGATTCATCAGTCGGGGCAGTTCCATCCCACCATCCACACTCTAAATTTGTCAGCATGGCTGCTCCAGTTCCACTAATAGCCAGGTGCGTTTCCGTCTCTCCTTCAGTCAAACACATTCTGATTTCTTCCCATAAGCCTTCCACTTGGAAGCTATACTCCAGCAAATGGAAAAGGTTCTCTATTTGGGCTGTAAACCAAAGCTTAAATCCCTATACAGCTCCTATAGAATCTGTTTTGTCCTTCCTAGCGTCCATTTTTCATGAAGGAGCTGCAGCTGCTACAGTCAGAGTTCAGTTAGCTGCCATTTCTAATTTCCATTTTGGCTTCATGGGAAATCCCATCATGTCCCACTCTTTGTGCAAAACCTTTTTGAAGGGAGTTCTCCTTCTCAGGCCTCCAATCAAACAACCATTAGAACCCTGGGACCTGAACTTAGTTCTCACATCATTAATTTCTGCACCCCTTGAACCCACGCCTTCATTGGATCTGAAATTATTATCTTGGAAAACACTATTAGTAGCCATAACCTCTGCTAGGAGAAGTTTCAGAACTGCAAGCTCTTACTATTCCACCTCCTTACATTATTTTCCACAAGGATAGAGTCTCACTCAGGACAAACCCTTCCTTTCTTCCCAAGGTATGATCAGAGCATAATCTTAACACTACTATTGAGCTACCAGTGTTTTTTCCAAATCATTCTAATAAATCTGAGTACAGGCTACACCAATTAGATGTTCACAGAATTCTTAGGTTCTACCTACACAGGACTAAAGAATTCAGAAAAATCAGATCAATTATTTGATTCCTTTTCGGACAAAAATAAAGGCTTCCCTGTTTCTAAGGTTACCCTTTGAAAATGGCTTTCAGATTACATTTCCTTAGCTTATCAGACTGCTGGCAAACAGTTACCCAACAAAGTAAAAGGCCACTCTACAAGGGCAGTATCTACTTTGTGTGCCTTTAGATCTAGGCTCCCAATTGATACTATTTGTGCAGCAGCTATTTGGGCAAGACCACATGCATTTGTCACTCATTATAAATTGGACTTGGCCTCCCGGGACAGGTCATCCTTTGGGTCCACTGTGCTGAAGAGTCTCTTCGCTTGAGCCACCCCAAATAAAGGTGCTAGGGATGCTCTCCCATTCAGCAAGAACTATGGTGAGATAGGACTACATAACATAAAGAAGTTATGTACTTACCATAACATTCCATGTTTGTAGTCCATCTCGCCTACATTCTTGCGTCCCTCCCTCCTGCCCCTTCCTGTTCCTGGAGGATCTGGTGGACTATACTTATACTGTTTGACCTGGTTCTAGTTGTCCACCTGGCATGGATAATGTTACATAAGCTTTGTCTGTATGTACACAGTGTTTGATAGTTTCATAACTGTTAGGTACTTATTGCTTTCTTGCAAACAAGATCTGGGGAATTGCCGTGAGGCACCATGGGCTAGGGGTTAGCCTCGAGCCAGTAAAAGCTCTTGAGCTTTAGTATCGGCCAAGTCGAATATCAGCTCTGAACCCATCCAGCAAGAACGTAGGTGAGATGGACTACAAACATGGAACGCTATGGTAAGTACATAACCTCTTTTTTTCAGTTTTTAGGTATGGTTTTCCTTTACAAAGTTGAATATTTCCCTGTATAAACAGAAAGTTTAAAGAATCTGTCGGTGTTTTGATACATTTCTGTGCATGTTTGAGAGGGACATTCTAAAGTACAAACTGTGGAGAATCAGCTATACATGGAGTGATGTCATTAGAATGTTCCTGGTTGCTAAGTGATTATTAAACAGCTGATTGACAAAAAAGAACTTTTTCAAACAGCTGACTGTTATTTTTAAAAATACGACAGTTGAGACTGCAGTCTGTCAAATGCTGAACAGTTTTGTGAAGTACAATCTATTACAGTGCGGTGCAGTCAGTGGACACCCATGAAAGAGAACTCGCCAAAAACTGTAAGCCTGTCTTTTGCCTTGTGGTTATGTGTTAGATTAGATCAGGGATAGTATTCTGTAGTTAGATTACGAAAGCTTAGTTATTAAGATAGAGTTTTTTTGGAATAATAGACTCATATCCTGCAGTTTAATTTTACATTTACGGTGATCAAGTTCTGGTGTTTATTGAAAGCTATTGATTCATGTTCTTGTAATTATTTTACTTATTATTAAATGTTTTTCATTACTTTACACTGTGACTGGAAAATCAGTGTTTTTCTTTAGAGATTAGAGAGTGGTTATGCCTGTACTCCCCATGTTCCCTCAAAGGCCTGGGTGTTCTGGTCATGGCTCTCAGTTATTTTTGATAATGCATTTTCATAATTGGACACCCCTTTAGAGAGACATGAAGACACTCTGATTGGCGGCAGCATTACCATATCATTTTGGGGAAGGGACACAGCTGGAAATCTGTGTCAGGCTTTTCCAGAAGTGTTTGTATGTCTGAGATTTAAATTTACTTTGAGTGTGAATGTATCAGAGGTCATAAACTGGGAAATTACTCTGAAGTGTTTAATAAGAAAATACATTTGGGGTGGACAGAGGAATATAGTTCAGTCCAAAGAAAATAGAGTGTGTTCCTGTTGTGCTCTTAGGGGGAAATTGTGAAATATTACTTCAGTTTAAGTGACAGTCTCATATTGGAGTCAGTAGTGAGGGTTGAAGCTCCTTTATTACTGATCCAGAATAGTAAGGGATGTCATTTAATTGTTGGCAGTCTGGTAGGATATAACTGGATGTCACAGGTACTCTAATTTTTCCAGGAATCTCTTTTTTTGTGCACTATTGGTGTTGTAGGTCTCCCACTCTATAGTTGGATAGTTTCAATCACCTAGGAATATGGTATTGAGTTTAAAACTGACTGATTTTTAATTCCTGTAGGTGTTGTGGCTTTCTCAGGTCATAGAGGTAGTTCCATAGCTAGCGAATATAGGATACAGGACCGTTTTTATGATTATTTGGACATGAATAAGCTTTAGTGCATTATTCTGCTTTATCAGCCTTGATGTAAATCTCTTCTGGATGAAGTTTTAAACACATCCACCTTTTTTTCCCTGTCCTGTGCAGTTGCTGGCCTAAATGTGTAGAGTGCTGTCCTCTGTTTTAAACCATGCCTCGGTAATTACAGACATGTCTAAGTCCTCCAGTGTCAGAAGGGCTTGTAGAGAATGGAGTTTTTTGTTTAGGCTGCTGGCATTGATCATTAACATCTGCATATTTTTGTTTGCTTGTTTTGTTATGTTAGTAAGTTTATCAGATTGGCATTGCCTAAAAAGGCACTATGGGGGTGGACATTGTCTTTGCCAATAATCTCAACCCTAGAGGAAACAGATACAGGCCATCCCTAACAAAGCAGCTTGGTCTGTCAATCACATCCTCCCAGGCTGACAAATATTAGACCCCCTTCAAATGACATGAAAAACTAAGCCAATTATCAAAGTCAATTATTTTTTGCTCATATTGAAGCATTATCTTTGGTGAAGGTAGAATACTTCTCAGTGTAAGCTAATACCTATGTGAGGCACACAAACTGAGAGTTCCATCATGTCTCTCTTCATATAGTCCAGGGGGAAGATCAAATCATTGACACCTACATGTACAATAACAGAGTCATAATGGTACTTGTTTAAAGACGTGTGTGTGTGTTGGGGGGGGGGGTAAACAGATGGATCCTGGCACCAGTTAAGTAACTGTCACTCCTCCTTTGCTCAGCCTGGTAATAGATTCATTTGTATGTCTTACAAAATAGTCACCTATAACTAGAATATTTGGTTGGGTAGACTCTTGCCTTATGGGCAGCATCCATGACTTTGGGACTGCTTGTGCTATCTGAGGAGGCAGGCTTAATTTGCCAAGTGTGCTTTGTGTCTGTGATACATTTTGGAGGTCTATTCAAATGTTCCCTCTAACCTCAAGGAGGGCATAACAAGCCAGACAGGCCAGTAATTTGAGGTTGTACATCCAGTTATCTAGGTTTACCTTTAAAGTGGCAGGATTGCTACTATGCTTGCAGTAATGTATCTAGCGAGGGTTGAGAGGGGCAACTGCCCCAGGTGTAAAGTGTTATGGGGGTGCTACCAGCTATCCATAATCCCAATCACATTTTAGTGCAGTACTAGCATTTAAAAGCCAGTAGTGCATTTACTGTCAAACCTGAGTACTGTAGCACTTTGCATGTGGTCTAAACTGTAACAACTGTTTACTACATTATAGCAAGTAGTTTGGTGCAATTTAAAAGTGAAAGAAATGTTTTAACTAAAACCTGAGTGCTGTAGCACTCTGTGCAGGCAGGGTATAAACTGTAGCAACTGTTTGCTACATTTGTAGTAGACAGTTTCCTACAGTTTAAAAGAAGAAATTATTATTATTTTTATTACTAAACTGTGAGGAAGGAGGGTTGCGGTAGGGCACAGAAATGGGACCTGAATGGCTGGGGTGGGGTTGGGGGGTGTTGTGCATCTGGCCACCTGGTTGGTGTGCCAGTAGAAGGAACAGACATTTTTGGAGTTGGGATAGTATGCAGGAAGTATCCTGCAAGTTTTGTCAAAGTTCTTTTATTTATTTATTTACTTATTTAGTTTTTGTTTTTCACTTGGGGTGGAAAGCTAGTTCATGGGACTGACACAGGGCGCTGGTTGAGCCAGCTACACTTCTGTTTGCTTGTATCCTGTTATCACAAATAGTAAAAACTCCAAGAAAAAAATAGCCAAGCTAGAGTTTTCACTGTGTGATAACTTAAACCTCCTGTAATAGAGACCCATGGGATATGTGCAAATGACCCCTTAAGGACATCAAGTGTTTCAGGTATATGGCTTCTGAATGCCATGACTTTTTACTTTTTCTTTTTAAGTCTTTGTGAATGCATTCAGGCTAATAAAGCCAAACCCCACTAGCTGTGGACATGCTGTTTCAACCTTCTTATACGTTCATAGGTTTGTACTAGGCTATTGGCCCTAGGGCCTATACAAGCCTAACCAAAACAATTCTCTGGCTAGTTCTTCCCACAGTATTTACTTCCCTGGACCCCTTTCTAGCAGGGCGACTGACGTGATCCCCGGGGTGAATTTCCTATCTCCCATACAGTCATCAAGATTCCTTTTGAAGAGGGCCAAAGAGGTGCTCTGCTTGACATGTATGGGCAGTTTATTCCAGAGTCTGGGGAGACTCTGGGTCAAGAACCTATCCCTCCAGCATGTTTTGTTCATTGTGATGACAAGGTTTAGATCCCTGGAGTGTGTGTCTCTGAGGGATTGGGATTTCTTTAAGTGTAGCATGTCCAACAGCTCTGGGTTTGACATGGCCTTGTATGTTAAGCAGAGATTGCCTCTGAGTGGACGATATGCAACATAGTATAGGTGGAGTTTTTTTAGATGGTCAGCATAGGGCATTACTTTAGGCCTGTGATTCTTTTAGTGAGGTATTTCTGCGGCCTTTCTAGTTGTTGCAGATATCTTGAGAGGTACATACCAAATTGGGGCATTGTATTATATAATGGGTCTAATGAGGGATGCGTACAGTGGGACAATGACCTCCTTTTTTCTGGATGAACAGCCCTTAGTGATGAGGTGTGCCACATAGAAGGATTTCCTGACTGTTGTGGCGATGTGGTTATCAAAGGTGAGACCACTGTCCACCTGTGTCCCTAAGTCTCTTATCACACTTTTGGTGTTTAATGTACTGCCACCTATGTGGTAATTCATGGCTACATGTTTTTTTCCCAAAGGGGATAACTGTACATTTATTGGCATTGATCTTGAGCCCATGGCTCTGGCACCAAGCATCTGTTTCTGTAAGGCCCTTTTGTAGAATATCCACATCATTTGGGGATTCAGTAATGGCTCCCAGTTTGCAGTCATCTGCGAACTTTGTTAGCCAGAGTCCCTTAGTGTTGGCCTGTACTTCAGAGAAGTAGATGCCAAACAAGAGCGGTCCCAGGACTGAACCCTGAGGTACTCCACTTGTCTGGAGCTGGTTTTGGAGTCTGCTACTTTTACAGTGTGGGTTCTGTCAGTAAGCCAGTTGGCAACCCATCAAGTGATGCAGGGATTTAATGCCCAGCTTAGTAAGTTTTTCTATGATTCCAGAGTGGGGGATGGTGTTAAAGGCCTTGGCAAGGTCCAGATAGGCTGTGTGGACCACCTTACCCTTGCCCATGGCTTTGAAGACTCGAAGAAGTCAATCAGGTTCAGGAGACAAGATCGTCCCTTCACGAACCCAAACTGTGTGGGGTCCAGTGTTTGAAGGTTGCCAATGTCTTTGTTTATAATTTCCATGATAATACATTCCATGGCCTTGCAGATCAGGCTTGTCAGACTGATGGGGCAGTAGTTCCCATGTTCCAAGGTGGGTTCCCCCTTGTGGAGTGGGAAAAATGTAGCTGTGTGCCACTCAGTAGGCACGAAGCCTGAGGTGAGGCTATGATTAAACATAACACTTAGGTGAGGTGCCACTTCATTTTTTAGTTCATGTAGTACACAGCCTGGGATGTCGTCTGGTCCCATGGATGCTGTATTCTTAGCTTTGGAGAGTGCATTTTTTACCTGTGTGGCCATTATTACCGGAATTTGGCAATCTTTCGGTATTGAGATGGGCCCTTTAGGGGGTGAGAGTAGGGTGAAGTTTGTACTGAATCGATCTGCCAGGATATTGGCAGTATCCTTGGGATAAGTATATTTAATGCCATTATGTTGTAGCTCAGAGCAGGTCTGAGCATTGCCATTTAGATTCTTGACATAGATATAAAATGCCTTGTTGTTGTCTTTGGAATCCTTGGCAATTTTATTTTCGTAACTAGCTTTGGAGGATTTTATGAGGGATCTCAGCTTCTTACTGAGGCTGGTAAGGGAGATTTTTTGCATCCTGGGATTTTCTTCCTTTCTGCAACAGTTATGACCTCAGCTCAGCATTCTAAATGTGTTTATTGTCTAGGGCCTTCACATCTTGATGCCAGTTGCGACATATGCAAGGGTTTTAACCTTAGGGCCCTTAGCAATCAACAGAATAAATTGATTATCAGAGGTTAGCTGCCATCTCTTCAACAGCATCTTCTGGGGCTCAAACCCCCAAGTGTACAGAGAAAAAGGATTCTAGGAAGGGTTCCCTGGAACCAATCACTTCATTGCCTCTGGGTGCAGAACCTGATAAGAAACTGGCTAAGACATCAGATCCTAGCTCCTCAGATCTGAAAACCAGAAAAGCAAAATCTCCCCAGATCTGATCACCACTCTTGACCTCAGATCCGATTACATCCAAATTGCCCTCTCCTGTATCAGAACACTCTCCAAAACACCATCACTCTAGACCTTCATCAACAGCATCCTCGATCCGCTCTTCCAAAAGCTTGACTGAAGATGACATGGACAGGGTGATCAGGAAGTTTCTCTCGATGCAAATAGGTGATGCTATGTAGTCCTGTCTCGCCGTAATTCTTGCTGGATGGGTTTGGAGCCAATATTCGGCTCAGACTTGGCCGATACTAAAGCTCGAGAGCTTTTACTGGCTCCAGGCTAGCCCCTATCCCATGGTGCCTCACTGCAAATCCTTAGATCTCGTTTGCCGCGAAAGCTTCGAGGTTGTGTCTTACTGGCTCGTTGGCTAAGTAAAATGATTGTTTATTGTAGTCTTTTTCTACTTTTTTCTTCAGATATATATATATATATATATATATATATATATATATATATATATATATATATATATATATATATATATATATACAGTTTCTTGTCTCTTGTGTGACTGTTTTTGAAAGTTATTCAACCCCTATTCCCCCCTTAGGACTGTACAGCCCGTTTAAATTAGTGGGCCTTTCCTACCTGTGCATGTGTGACTGTTTTTAAAAAAAAAAAAAAAAAAAGTTATCTTCTTCTCTTCTCACCTTTATTGTAGTTAATACCTTTACTGTTTTTATCTATTTGTCTTTGTTTCTAAGAATGTCAAAAGATAAAGATAAGGATCATAAGGATAATCGCCTTTCGGGTTCAAAAAGTGTGATAGGTGTGCGCAGAAAATGTATCTTATAGACAGCCACACCAGTTGTGTATATTGCCTTGGTGAAGCCGATTTAAAGGAACCCTGCACCTTCCATCATGCTTTTAGCACTAGAGTTTTGAATGAGAGAAAGAGAAAACTCATTGACAGGGGTCTCATGACCAGTTCCTACCAGGAACAGCTGGAACTTGGTCAGGCAGCTCCAAAATCCTCAAAGAGAAAATCATCGGCCCCAGCTTTGGAGCCGACAAAAAAGACTAAAGCGTAGAAGTCAAAAAGTTCCGGTTCTGACTCAGCTTTATCTACTTTGATGCTGTCAATCTCATCGGTTCCAAGACAATCTTCGGTGCCAAAAATTTTGTCTGACATCGAGACTGTATCTCCTACACTGAGATCTCCTATTTTGGGGAGAAGGAGGTCTCCTTCTGTCTCCACCAGATCTTCCAGGACCCTATCAGATGAGGACATCAAGAGGGTGGTGAAGAGGTTGCTTTTGGATCCAGCTCTGGCTAGAAAATTGGCTCCTCCAGACCCAAAGGTCTTGGAGCCGACCCCCTTACCGACCACTGTTCCTCCTCCGACTGCTTCGCTCTCGGAGCCTATTATGTCAGGTCCCTCTGTCTTGGACCCTTCGGCTCCGGGGATTCAACCTGTTTCCTCAGAGCCAATTACTCTATCCTCAATAGCTCAGTCTGGAGCCGAGGGTTCTGGGAGCCGTGGGTTATCGTCTGAACCAACCCTCCTTCTCGGACCCTCGGCTCGACTCAGCTCGGCACCCACTTCTGCTTCGGAGCTGTTCCCTCTTGCTAGAAGTTGACTATCTGCCCCCTCAGAGTGGAGGTCTTCGTCACAGTGGGGGGGAGACTTTTGAAGCTATAGAGAAGGCTTTATCCTCTGCCAAAGCCTTTCCTTTGGAACCTGTGTCCCACCAGTAGCAGGCAGCAACCTCTTCCCCCCTGCCACCCCCACAGCGTAGGGAACCAGAGGCCCAAGTAGCCCCCATTGGAGGTGCCCCTTCTTTCGAGACCTCCCCAGATTTTCCCACTGGAGAGCTCCCTCGGAAGAGGCTGTGTAACAGGAAACATGTCGACTCACCTGAGTCTGTCACGTCAGACACTGATGGATCCTCTGAGGGTGTCTCCTTTTCTGACATCCTAGAAATCCTTAAACAGAGGGGTGATTGGAAGACCTCTAACCCTACTGAGGATGAATCCGTGTATCTTGAGGCCTTTGGCTCCTGACCTTCCAACTCCTGGGTGATGCCGCCTTATGATCAACTTTTGGGGGTCATATCGTAGAAAGCATGGACCTCTCTTGATTCAGTGGAGGCTGTCCTGAGGAGGCCAAATAAATTTATGACAGCACCTGAGTCAAGTCTTTCCTTAGTAAGGGAGTTCCTGTTGATGCTATGGTGGTAGTAGTGGCCACCAAGAAGGAATTATCTGAGACGTCTTCTAATATCCATCCTCCTAACAAGGAGTCCTGGACAATGGATAGGTATGGGAAGCATACTTTTTCTTCAGCGGCATTTACATTAAGATCGCTGAATTACCTGACTCATTTTACTTGTCTTCAGAGGGATCTCCTGAAAGAGTTAGGAGATACCCTCCAGGGTTCAGTAGCTCCGGGTTCCATGGATAAGGTTTCTACGCAGCTCTCCACCCTTACTTCCATAGCTAACTCCTCTGTGAAGCTAATCTCATATACGGCAGATGGAGCGAGTAGGGCAGCCGCAGCAGGAATATCCCTCAGGAGACATTCGTGGATGTGTCTTTGTAATTTTATTGAATCCTTCAAGTCTTCTTTCACTAATGTTCCCTTTGATGGCTCATCTCTTTTTGGACCCCAAGTGAAAGAGACTTTGACTAGGTGGGAGCAGGAAGGGAAAACCTTATCTGCCGTCAGAGTCCATTTCTCTCTCCTGTCCAGACCCTATCCCAAGGGTAATACAGGAGGGAAAATGTGGTTCCGCAAATCCCAAAAAGGTTTCCCTCAGGCACAAGGTCAACCCTCCCCCAGAGGCAGAGGGGGAGGCTATAAAGGAAGACGCCGCCCTCATGGCAGAGGAGGTCCACAACATCAGGGAGACAGAGAAGCTTTCTCTGATCGTCCCTTCCATCGACCCTGAAAGGTTGCCCGACTGTCCATCTCTGGAGGCAGTCAGGGGTAGTATATTGCTGTACCCAAGTGCCTGGCTAACTATCACTCAAGATCGTTGGGTACACACAATAATATCCAGAGGTTATCTGATTCCCTTTATTTCTGAGTCCCCAACAAACCAGTCTCTACCAGACGTACCACCCATTCAACTAGACCGTGCAACATCAGAGGTCATCTCGTTGCTGCAAAAAAAAGCCATCCAAAAAGTCCCTGCAGAGGAAGTAGGATCTGGAACTTACTCTCAATTCTTTTTAGTTCCAAAAAAGACAGGGAACTGGAGATCAATTCTAGATCTCAGCAGGCTCAACGAGCATGTAAGGAAATCAAAGTTCCAAATGGTCACTCTGCAGTCGATATTTCCCTTTATCGGGAAAGACAACTGGATGTGCTCAATCGATCTCCAGGATGCGTACTACCACATCAAAATGGACAGGTGCTACAGGAGACACTTATGCTTCCGGCTGGGAGCCAGTCATTTTCAGTTCAGAACACTGCCCTTTGGCCTCACTACAGCCCCCAGAGTGTTTACCAAATGCATGGCAGTGGTAACGGCTCACCTGAAACGTCAAGGATTCCAGGTGTTTCTGTACCTAGACGACAGGCTCCTCACTGCTTCCACCAAGCATCAACTCTTAAGGACCAGGGATGAGACTCTATCCTTGTGCGCCAGTCTAGGCATCACTGTTAACTTGCAAAACTCAGTCTTATCTCCCTCGCAGCACATTGTATATCTAGGCTCAGAAACAGACACAACCACCATGTCAGTAAGGCTAACACAGGAAAGAGTGGAATCTCTACCCAGTCAGGTCAGATCCTTGCTAATCAAACAAAGCGTTCAGGCCAGAGTAGTCCTTCAAGCCCTAGGGACTATGGCATCCACCATCCTATTAGTTCCTCTTGCTCGCCTACACACGAGGATTCTCCAATGGCTGCTATTTGCACAATGGTTGATTCAAGACCTTCCATTGTCTCACCAGATATTGATAACAAACTCATGCAGAAAGAATCTGACATGGTGGTTACACACAAAACAACTTATCCTAGGTTGTCCACTTGTTCCTCCCCAAGAGAAAGCAGTTTTGACCACGGACGCTTCCCAGATAGGGGGGGGGGCATTATCTGGGAATGACAGTCCAAGGTACTTGGCAGAACTACGAGAACCACTTGCACATCAGTGTTCTGGAGATGAGAGCGGTGCTGTATGCGTTGCAAGCACTTCACAGCTCCCTTCCCACCGGGACGATTGCGATTCAGTCAGGCAACATGTCTGTCATGTGGTACATAAGCAAGGGGGAACCAAGTCCTACCTGCTTTGCCGAGAGACCTTAAGAGTTTGAAAATGGGCGATGGATACTCAATGCTTCCTGATAGCATCGCATATCCCAGGGAAATCCAACGTAATAGCAGACAAACTCAGCCGAGCAATTCTGATGCTTCACGAGTGGTCCCTGAATCCAATGGTAGCAGAAGAGATCTTTCACAGATGGGGCCAGCCTTGCTGCAGTCTATTTGCCACTCACCTGAACACCAAATGCAGCAGCTACTTTGCCCTCATTTCCCATCTGGGGATGTCACCCAGGGATGCTCTAGTTCATGATTAGCCCTTGGGACTTCTTTATGCCTTTCCTCCTTTTCCAGTCATCCCCAAAGTAATACAGAAAGCAAGACAGTTGTGTTCCTTGATCCTCATTGCTCCTTACTGGCCTCAACAAGTTTGGTTCCCCCTCCTGTGGCCCTTCCTCTTGGAGGAACCATGGATTCTAGACCCATCTCCAGATCTCCTGATTCATCAATCGGGACAGTTCCACCCCTCCATCCACACCCTCAAATTGACAGCATGGCTGCTCCAGTTTCACGAATAGCCAGGTGTATTCCTCTATCCCCTGTGATCAAACACATTCTAATTTCATCCTATAAACCTTCCACTCAGAAATTATATTCCAGCAAATGGAAAAGGTTTTCCCTTTGGGCTACGAATTGGGGCTTAGATCCATGTACGGCTCCTTTAGAATCCATTTTATCCTTCCTAGCAACAATTTTTTATGAAGGAGCGGCAGCCGCTACAGTTAGAGTTCAATTAGCTGCTATTTCCAATTTCCACTTTGGTTTCATGGGAAATTCAATCATGCAGCACTCCTTGTGTAAAACCTTTTTAAAAGGAGTTCTTCTCAGGCCCCCAATAAAACAACCATTAGAACCCTTGGACTTAAACTTAGTCCTCTCATCTTTGATGTCTGTACCCTTTGAGACATCCTTGTCATCAGACCTAAAATTGCTATCATGGAAAACATTATTCTTGGTAGCCATAACATCTGCTAGGAGAGTTTTAGAACAACGAGCTCTAACTATTCGGCCTCCTTACATTATCTTTCACAAGGATAGAATCTCTCTCAGGACAAACCCTTCCTTTCTTCCCAAAGTATGCTCAGAGCACAATCTGAATACCACCATTGAGCTACCTGTGTTCTTTCCAAACCACTCTAATAAATCAGAGTATAGACTACACCTAGATGTTCACAGAATACTCAGGTTTTATATACACAGGACTAAATAATTCAGGAAATCTGATCAACTTTTTGTTTCCTTTTCTGACAGAAGGAAAGGCTTGGCTGTTTCTTAGATTATTCTTTCAAAATGGCTTTCGGATTGCATAGCCTTTGCTTATCAACAAGCTGGTAGACAATTACCTGTCAAAGTTAAAGGTCACTCTACTAAGGCTGTAGCTACTTCATGTGCCTTTAGATCTAGGCTACCAATTGATACTATTTGTGCAGCAGCTACTTGGGCAAGACCACATACATTTGTCACTCATTACAAATTGGATTTGGCCTCCCGGGACAGGTCATCTTTTGGGTCCACTGTGCTGAAGAGTCTCTTCACTTGAGCCACCCGGTATAAAGGTGCTGTCCCATCCAGCAAGAATTACGGTGAGATAGGACTACATAACATAAAGAAGTTATATACTTACCATAACGTTCCATATTTGTAATCCATCTCGCCTATATTCTTGCATCCCTCCCTTCAACCCCCTTCCTGTTTCTGGGGGATCTGGTGGACCATTCTTGTGCTGCCTGACATTGTTCTTTTGTTGTCCACCTGGGATGGATTATATTTCTTATCCTTTGCTGTATTTATACAGCTCTTAGATTACTCTTACCTGATAGGTATTTATTGCTTTCTAACAAACTAGATCTGGGGATTTGCAGTAAGGCACCATGGGATAGGGGCTAGCCTCGAGCCAGTAAAAGCTCTCCAGCTTTAGTATCGGCCGAGTCAGAGCCTAATATCAGCTCTGAACCCATCCAGCAAGAATATAGGCGAGATGGACTACAAACATGGAGCATTATGGTAAGTACATACCTTCTTTTTCTCCTGGCTCAAACTCCATCAAGTCCAGAGACCTTTATTAGTACAACTTCTCTTTGCTCGCTCCTTCTCCTATCCGATTTATGGTATTGGAGTTGTCGGATCCGAAGATTCCAGAGTAGTTCTCACCAGATCTGAAGATACTGGTGTCTTTGACTCCGGTAGCATCTCTGAGTGGACTGGCTAACCAGTACCTTTGAGCTAGATGATGCTCAGAGCCATAGTGTTGGTGCTGGATCTGAGGTGTTGCATTAGACTTCAAAGTTGTCACAACCTCGACATTAGATAGCTGGGCTCCGACTCCCTCTTTGAGTGCCCCGCCTTCAGGGAGGAGAGAGTTTACAGCCTGTAAGCATGTTCTTTCAGAGCCATCAGTTTCTTTCTCTCAGTCAGTCAGCATCTGAGGTAGTGGAGAGAGCATTCTGTATCCCTAGAACTGTAACTTCTCCACCTTCTACGGCTCCAATCACCCTAGCCCATTCATCTCTGTGTCTTGAGTCTCAGTCATCCTTGCCACAGGGACAGCCAGCCCAAGTTAGTCCCCAGGATACCCAACAGAGTATGATTTCTTCTGACACTTCTCCAGAATATCCCACCAAAGAGGTTCCCAGGAAGAAAAAGTGCAAAAGGAGGCACTTTGACTCTCCTTAAGAGTCTGTCACAGAAGATACTGACTTTGATGAGGGGAAGGGTCCCCACGATCACCACCCAGTGATGTCTCATTTGCAGACATTCTAGAACTCCTAAAGCAACGGGGTGGTTGGGCTCCCGATAACCCTTCCCAAGAGGAGTCGGTATTCCTTGAGGCTTTTGATGCTATCCCATTTACCTCCTGGGTGACTCTGCCCACTTATACCTTAGTTTTTGGTCCCGGGGGGGAGTTGTAGAATATCCACATCATTTGGGGATTCAGTAATGGCTCCCAGTTTGCAGTCATCTGCGAACTTTGTTAGCCAGAGTCCCTTAGTGTTGGCCTGTACTTCAGAGAAGTAGATGCCAAACAAGAGCGGTCCCAGGACTGAACCCTGAGGTACTCCACTTGTCTGGAGCTGGATTTGGAGTCGGCTACTTTTACAGTGTGGGTTCTGTCAGTAAGCCAGTTGGCAACACATCAAGTGATGCAGGGATTTAATGCCCAGCTTAGTAAGTTTTTCTATGATTCCAGAGTGGGGGATGGTGTTAAAGGCCTTGGCAAGGTCCAGATAGGCTGTGTGGACCACCTTACCCTTGCCCATGGCTTTGAAGACTCGAAGAAGTCAATCAGGTTCAGGAGACAAGATCGTCCCTTCACGAACCCAAACTGCATGGGGTCCAGTGTTTGAAGGTTGTCAATGTCTTTGTTTATAATTTACATGATAATACGTTCCATGGCCTTGCAGATCAGGCTTGTCAGACTGATGGGGCAGTAGTTCCCATGTTCTAAGGTGGGTTCCCCCCTTGTGGAGTGGGAAAAATGTAGCTGTATGCCACTCAGTGTGCACGAAGCCTGAGGTGAGGCTATGATTAAACATAACACTTAGGTGAGGTGCCACTTCATTTTTTAGTATATGTAGTACACAGCCTGGGATGTCATCTGGCCCCATGGATGCTGTATGCTTAGCTTTGGAGAGTGCATTTTTTACCTGTGTGGCCATCATTACCGGAATTTGGCAATCTTTCGGTATTGAGATGGGCCCTTTAGGGGGTGAGAGTAGGGTGAAGTTTGTACTGAATCGATCTGCCAGGATATTGGCAGTATCCTTGGGATAAGTATATTTAATGCCATTATGTTGTAGCTCAGAGCAGGTCTGAGCATTGCCATTTAGATTCTTGACATAGATATAAAATGCCTTGTGGTTGTCTTTGGAATCTTTGGCAATTTTATTTTCGTAACTAGCTTTGGAGGATTTTATGAGGGATCTCAGCTTCTTACTGAGGCTGGTAAGGGAGATTTTTTGCATCCTGGGATTTTCTTCCTTTCTGCAACAGTTATGACCTCAGCTCAGCATTCTAAATGTGTTTATTGTCTAGGGCCTTCACATCTTGATGCCAGTTGTGACATATGCAAGGGTTTTAACCTCAGGGCCCTTAGCAATCAACAGAATAAATTGATTATCAGAGGTTAGCTGCCATCTCTTCAACAGCATCTTCTGGGGCTCAAACCCCCAAGAGTACAGAGAAAAAGGATTCTAGGAAGGGTTCCCTGGAACCAATCACTTCATTGCCTCTGGGTGCAGAACCTGATAAGAAACTGGCTAAGACATCAGATCCTAGCTCCTCAGATCTGAAAACCAGAAAAGCAAAATCTCCCCAGATCTGATCACCACTCTTGACCTCAGATCCGATTACATCCAAATTGCCCTCTCCTGTATCAGAACACTCTCCAAAACACCATCACTCTAGACCTTCATCAACAGCATCCTCGATCCGCTCTTCCAAAAGCTTGACTGAAGATGACATGGACAGGATGATCAGGAAGTTTCTCTCAATGCAAATAGATGATGCTATGTAGTCCTATCTTGCCGTAATTCTTGCTGGATGGGTTTGGAGCCGATATTCGGCTCAGACTTGGCCGATACTAAAGCTCGAGAGCTTTTACTGGCTCCAGGCTAGCCCCTATCCCATGGTGCCTCACGGCAAATCCTTAGATCTCGTTTGCCGCGAAAGCTTCGAGGTTGTGTCTTACTGGCTCGTTGGCTAAGTAAAATGATTGTTTACTGTAGTCTTTTTCTACCTTTTTTTTTCAGATATATATATATATATATATATATATATATATATATATATATATATATATATATATATATAGATATATATACAGTTTTTTGTCTCTTGTGTGACTGTTTTTGAAAGTTATTCAACCCCTATTCCCCCCTTAGGACTGTACAGCCCATTTAAATTAGTGGGCCTTTCCTCCCTGTGCATGTGTGACTGTTTTTTTAAAAAAAAAAAAAAAGGTATCTTCTTCTCTTCTCACCTTTATTGTAGTTAATACCTTTACTGTTTTTATCTATTTGTCTTCGTTTCTAAGAATGTCAAAAGATAAAGCTAAGGATCATAAGGATAATCGCCTTTCGGGTTCAAAAAGTGTGATAGGTGTGTGCAGAAAATGTATCTTATAGACAGCCACACCAGTTGTGTATATTGCCTTGCTGAAGCCCATTTAAAGGAACCCTGCACCTTCTGTCATGCTTTTAGCACTAGAGTTTTGAATGAGAGACAGAGAAAACTCATTGACAGGGGTCTCATGACCAGTTCCTACCAGGAACAGCTGGAACTTGGTCAGGCAGCTCCAAAATCCTCAAAGAGAAAATCATCGGCCCCAGCTTCGGAGCCGACAAAAAAGACTAAAGCGTGGAAGTCAAAAAGTTCTGGTTCCGACTCAGCTTTATCTACTTCGGTGCCGTCAATCTCATTGGTTCCAAGACAATCTTCGGTGCCAAAAATTTTGTCTGACATCGAGACTGTATCTCCTACACTGAGATCTCCTATTTTGGGGAGAAGGAGGTCTCCTTCTGTCTCCACCAGATCATCCAGGACCCTATCAGATGAGGACATCAAGAGGGTGGTGAAGAGGTTGCTTTCGGATCCAGCTCTGGCTAGAAAATTGGCTCCTCCAGACCCAAAGGTCTTGGAGCCGACCCCCTTACCGACCACTGTTCCTCCTCCTCGACTGCTTCGCTCTCGGAGCCTATTATGTCAGGTCCCTCTGTCTTGGACCCTTCGGCTCCGGGGATTCAACCTGTTTCCTCAGAGCCAATTACTCTATCCTCGATGGCTCAGTCTGGAGCCGAGGGTTCTGGGAGCCGTGGGTTATCATCTGAACCAACCCTCCTTCTCGGACCCTCAGCTCGACTCAGCTCGGCACCCACTTCTGCTTCGGAGCTGTTCCCTCTTGCTAGAAGATGACTAGCTGCCCCCTCAGAGCGGAGGTCTTCATCACAGTGGGGGGGGGGAGACTTTCGAAGCTATAGAGAAGGCTTTATCCTCTGCCAAAGCCAGTCCTTTGGAACCTGTGTCCCACCAGTAGCAGGCAGCAACCTCTTCCCCCCTGCCACCCCCACAGCGTAGGGAACCAGAGGCCCAAGTAGCCCCCATTGGAGGTGCACCCTCCTTCGAGACCTCCCCAGATTTTCCCACTGGAGAGCTCCCTCGGAAGAGGCTGTGTAACAGGAAACATGTCGACTCACCTGAGTCTGTCACGTCAGACACTGATGGATCCTCTGAGGGTGTCTCCTTTTCTGACATCCTAGAAATCCTTAGACAGAGGGGTGATTGGAAGACCTCTAACCCTACTGAGGATGAATCCGTGTATCTTGAGGCCTTTGGCTCCTGACCTTCCAACTCCTGGGTGATGCCGCCTTATGATCAACTTTTGGGGGTCATATCGCAGAAAGCATGGACCTCTCTTGATTCAGTGGAGGCTGTCCTGAGGCGGCCAAATAAATTTATGACAGCACCTGAGTCAAGTCTTTCCTTAGTAAGGGAGTTCCAGTTGATGCTATGGTGGTAGTAGTGGCCACCAAGAAGGAATTATCTGAGACGTCTTCTAATATCCATCCTCCTAACAAGGAGTCCTGGATGATGGATAGGTACGGGAAGCATACTTTTTCTTCAGCAGCATTTACATTAAGATCGCTGAATTACCTGACTCATTTTACTTGTCTTCAGAGGGATCTCCTGAAAGAGTTAGGAGATACCCTCCAGGGTTCAGTAGCTCCGGGTTCCATGGATAAGGTTTCTACGCAGCTCTCCACCCTTACTTCCATAGCTAACTCCTCCGTGAGGCTAATCTCATATGCGGCAGATGGACCAAGTAGGGCAGCCGCAGCAGGAATATCCCTCAGGAGACATTCGTGGATGTGTCTTTGTAATTTTATTGAATCCTTCAAGTCTTCTTTCACTAATGTTCCCTTTGATGGCTCATCTCTTTTTGGACCCCAAGTGAAAGAGACTTTGACTAGGTGGGAGCAGGAAGGGAAAACCTTATCTGCCGTCAGAGTCCATTTCTCTCTCCCCTGTCCAGACCCTATCCCAAGGGTAATACAGGAGGGAAAATGTGGTTCCGCAAATCCCAAAAAGGTTTCCCTCAGGCACAAGGTCAACCCTCCCCCAGAGGCAGAGGGGGAGACTATAACGGAAGACGCCGCCCTCATGGCAGAGGACGTCCACAACATCAGGGAGACAGAGAAGCTTTCTCTGATCGTCTGTTCCATCGACCCTGAAAGGTTGCCCGACTGTCCATCTCTGGAGGCAGTCAGGGGTAGTATATTGCTGTACCCAAGCGCCTGGCTAACTATCACTCAAGATCGTTGGGTACACACAATAATATCCAGAGGTTATCTGATTCCCTTTATTTCTGAGCCCCCAACAAACCAGTCTCTACCAGACGTACCACCCATTCAACTAGACCGTGCAACATCAGAGGTCATCTCGTTGCTGCAAAAAAAAGCTATCCAAAAAGTCCCTGCAGGGGAAGTAGGATCTGGAACTTACTCTCAATTCTTTTTAGTTCCAAAAAAGACAGGGAACTGGAGATCAATTCTAGATCTCAGCAGGCTCAACGAGCATGTAAGGAAATCAAAGTTCCAAATGGTCACTCTGCAGTCAATATTTCCCTTTATCGGGAAAGACAACTGGATGTGCTCAGTCAATCTCCAGGATGCGTACTACCACATCAAAATGGACAGGTGCTACAGGAGACACTTATGCTTCCGGCTGGGAGCCAGTCATTTTCAGTTCAGAACACTGCCCTTTGGCCTCACTACAGCCCCCAGAGTGTTTACCAAATGCATGGCAGTGGTAACGGCTCACCTGAAACGTCAAGGATTCCAGGTGTTTCTGTACCTAGACGACAGGCTCCTCACTGCTTCCACCAAGCATCAACTCTTAAGGACCAGGGACGAGACTCTATCCTTGTGCGCCAGTCTAGGCATCACTGTCAACTTGCAAAACTCAGTCTTATCTCCCTCGCAGCACATTGTATATCTAGGCTCAGAAACAGACACAACCACCATGTCATTAAGGCTAACACAGGAAAGAGTGGAATCTCTACCCAGTCAGGTCAGATCCTTGCTAATCAAACAAAGCGTTCAGGCCAGAGTAGTCCTTCAAGCCCTAGGGACTATGGCATCCACCATCCTATTAGTTCCTCTTGCTCGCCTACACATGAGGATTCTCCAATGGCTGCTATTTGCACAATGGTTAATTCAAGACCTTCCATTGTCTCACCAGATATTGATAACAAACTCATGCAGAAAGGATCTGACATGGTGGTTACACACCAAACAACTTATCCTAGGTTGTCCACTTGTTCCTCCCCAAGAGAAAGCAGTTTTGACCACGGACACTTCCCAGATGGGGGGGGGGGCATTATCTGGGAATGACAGTCCAAGGTACTTGGCAGAACTACGATAACCACTTGCACATCAGTGTTCTGGAGATGAGAGCGGTGCTGTATGCGTTGCAAGCACTTCACAGCTCCCTTCCCACCGGGACGATTGCGATTCAGTCAGGCAACATGTCTGTCACGTGGTACATAAGCAAGGGGGAACCAAGTCCTACCTGCTTTGCAGAGAGACCTTAAGAGTTTGAAAATGGGCGATGGATACTCAATGCTTCCTGATAGCATCGCATATCCCGGGGAAATCCAACGTAATAGCAGACAAACTCAGCCGAGCAATTCTGATGCTTCACGAGTGGTCCCTGAATCCAATGGTAGCAGAAGAGATCTTTCACAGATGGGGCCAGCCTTGCTGCAGTCTATTTGCCACTCACCTGAACACCAAATGCAGCAGCTACTTTGCCCCCATTTCCATCCGGGGATGTCACCCAGGGATGCTCTAGTTCATGATTAGCCCTTGGGACTTCTTTATGCCTTTCCTCCTTTTCCAGTCATCCCCAAAGTAATACAGAAAGCAAGACAGTTGTGTTCCTTGATCCTCATTGCTCCTTACTGGCCTCAACAAGTTTGGTTCCCCCTCCTGTGGCTCTTCCTCTTGGAGGAACCATGGATTCTAGACCCATCTCCAGATCTCCTGATTCATCAGTCGGGACAGTTCCACCCCTCCATCCACACCCTCAAATTGACAGCATGGCTGCTCCAGTTTCACGAATAGCCAGGTGTATTCCTCTATCCCCTGCGATCAAACACATTCTAATTTCATCCTATAAACCTTCCACTCAGAAATTATATTCCAGCAAATGGAAAAGGTTTTCCCTTTGGGCTACGAATTGGGGCTTAGATCCATGCACGGCTCCTTTAGAATCCATTTTATCCTTCCTAGCAACAATTTTTTATGAAGGAGCGGCAGCCGCTACAGTTAGAGTTCATTTAGCTGCTATTTCCAATTTCCACTTTGGTTTCATGGGAAATTCAATCATGCAGCACTCCTTGTGTAAAACCTTTTTAAAAGGAGTTCTTCTCAGGCCCCCAATAAAACAACCATTAGAACCCTTGGACTTAAACTTAGTCCTCTCGTCTTTGATGTCTGCACCCTTTGAGACATCCTTGTCGTCAGACCTAAAATTGCTATCATGGAAAACATTATTCTTGGTAGCCATAACATCTGCTAGGAGAGTTTTAGAACAACAAGCTCTAACTATTCGGCCTCCTTACATTATCTTTCACAAGGATAGAATCTCTCTCAGGACAAACCCTTCCTTTCTTCCCAAAGTATGCTAAGAGCACAATCTGAATACCACCATTGAGCTACCTGTGTTCTTTCCAAACCACTCTAATAAATCAGAGTATAGACTACACCTAGATGTTCACAGAATACTCAAGTTTTATATACACAGGACTAAAGAATTCAGGAAATCTGATCAACCTTTTGTTTCCTTTTCTGACAGAAGGAAAGGCTTGGCTGTTTCTAAGATTATTCTTTCAAAATGGCTTTCGGATTGCATAGCCTTTGCTTATCAACAAGCTGGTAGACAATTACCTGTCAAAGTTAAAGGTCACTCTACTAGGGCTGTAGCTACTTCATGTGCCTTTAGATCTAGGCTACCAATTGATACTATTTGTGCAGCAGCTACTTGGGCAAGACCACATATATTTGTCACTCATTACAAATTGGATTTGACCTCCCGGGACAGGTCATCTTTTGGGTCCACTGTGCTGAAGAGTCTCTTTACTTGAGCCACCCGGTATAAAGGTGCTGTCCCATCCAGCAAGAATTACGGTGAGATAGGACTACATAATATAAAGACGTTGTATACTTACCATAACGTTCCATATCTGTAATCCATCTCGCCTATATTCTTGCATCCCTCCCTTCAACCCCCTTCCTGTTTCTGGGGGATCTGGTGGACCATTCTTGTGCTGCCTGACATTGTTCTTTTGTTGTCCACCTGAGATGGATTATATTTCTTATACTTTGCTGTATTTATACAGCTCTTAGATTACTCTTACCTGATAGGTATTTATTGCTTTCTAACAAACTAGATCTGGGGATTTGCCGTAAGGCACCATGGGATAGGGGCTAGCCTCGAGCCAGTAAAAGCTCTCCAGCTTTAGTATCGGCCGAGTCAGAGCCTAATATCAGCTCTGAACCCATCCAGCAAGAATATAGGTGAGATGAACTACAAACATGGAACATTATGGTAAGTACATACCTTCTTTTTCTCCTGGCTCAAACTCCATCAAGTCCAGAGACCTTTATTAGTACAACTCCTCTTTGCTCGCTCCTTCTCCTATCCGATTTATGGTATTGGAGTTGTCGGATCCAAAGATTCCAGTGTAATTCTCACCAGATCTGAAGATACTGGTGTCTTTGACTCCGGTAGCATCTCTGAGTGGACTGGCTAACCAGTACCTTTGAGCTAGATGATGCTCAGAGCCATAGTGTTGGTGCTGATCTGAGGTGTTGCATTAGACTTCAAAGTTGTCACAACCTCGACATTAGATAGCTGGGCTCCGACTCCCTCTTTGAGTGCCCCGCCTTCAGGGAGGAGAGAGTTTACAGCCTGTAAGCATGTTCTTTCAGAGCCATCAGTTTCTTTCTCTCAGTCAGTCAGCATCTGAGGTAGTGGAGAGAGCATTCTGTATCCCTAGAACTGTAACTTCTCCACCTTCTACGGCTCCAATCACCCTAGCCCATTCATCTCTGTGTCTTGAGTCTCAGTCATCCTTGCCACAGGGACAGCCAGCCCAAGTTAGTCCCCAGGATACCCAACAGAGTATGATTTCTTCTGACACTTCTCCAGAATATCCCACCAAAGAGGTTCCCAGGAAGAAAAAGTGCAAAAGGAGGCACTTTGACTCTCCTTAAGAGTCTGTCACAGAAGATACTGACTTTGATGAGGGGAAGGGTCCCCACGATCACCACCCAGTGATGTCTCATTTGCAGACATTCTAGAACTCCTAAAGCAACGGGGTGGCCGGGCTCCTGATAACCCTTCCCAAGAGGAGTCGGTATTCCTTGAGGCTTTTGATGCTATCCCATTTACCTCCTGGGTGACTCTGCCCACCGATGAGCTCATTGATTTTGTCTCTTGGTGCTGCAGACAGGGAAGGAACCTGATACCGTTGAACCAATCCCCAAGAGACCAGACAGGATCCTAGCACTACCTAAGGACAGAACTTTTTGGAGCAAGGGAGTACTGGTTGATGTCATGGTCTTAGCACCAGCCACAAAGAAGGAACTAGTGGAACAAACTTCTTTTGTCCACCTCCCTAGTGGGGAGTCAAGGGCGATTGACTGATTTTGGGAAGCAGAAGGTACCTCATAGGCAGTGGGATCAGGTATTTCCATTAGAAGGCATGCCTGGATGCTCTTGTGTGACTTTGCAGAACCCTTCAAAGCTTCCTTTGTCAATGTTGCCTTTGACAGAAGTTCCTTATTTAGCCCCAAGGTGAAAGACACACACTCTAGGTGTGAGAAGGAAGATAAAACCCTGTCTGCTGTGGGTTTGCATTTTCTGATCCCTCAACAGACCTTTTTCTAGGAATCAACAAGGTAGTAAAAATGTGGTTCAAAAAATACCAGGGTCCCTTCCAAAATCCACATGGAGACAGTTCCCCCAGGGGCATGGGGGGAACTCTAATGGAAGATGCCACCCTTGTGATAGAGGAGATCCAGAAAAGCAAGGATCTAGAGATGCTTTCTCTGACAGATCCTACCATTGCTTCTGAAAAAAGGCCCAACTTTCCATCTCTGGAGACAGTGAGGGGTCACTTATCTCTGCCCCAGACAGCCTGGCTAGAAATTAAAAAAGATTCATGGGTGCAGAGGATGATATCCAGAGGTTATATCATACCATCTTCCCATCCATTCCCATTGGTTTCAAAGAAAATCCCAGATGTTCCACCCAGTGAGAGAGAAACAGCAGCACTACTAGAAATAAACAAGCTGGTAGAAAAAGGAGTCATCCAGGAGGTCCCTTCAGACCAGAAAGATTACAGAACGTATTCAAGATTATTAGTGCCAAAGAAAACAGCAGACTGGAGACCAGTTTTGGATCTCAGCAACCTAAATCAATCAATTCAACACACAAAGTTCTGGATGATCATGGTTCAGTCTATTCTGCCCTTGCTGTACAAGGATGATTGGATAAGCTTGATAGATCTTCATGATGCATACTATCATGTCAAAATGAATAGATGATCCAGGAGATACTTACGCTTCCATCTTGAAGTCAGTCATTACCAGTTTAGAACAATGCCCTTTAGTCTCACTACAGCCCCCAGGGTGTTTATCAATTATATGGCAGTAGTGGCAGCTCACTTGAGACTACAGGGATTCTGGGTGTTTCCATATCTAGAAACAGTGGATCGTATAGTTCAAGAACTTTGGTACAACCACTTTATTTGTCCAAACAGTGTTAAAATTGGCAAATAAAATCATACACTATAAAATAAGCAGATGTTCTTCATCTCACATTGCTGCAGTCCTTACACTTGGGTAGTCCGCTGTCCTCGGTCGGCCCGAATATCAAAGTATAAGGCTGACGTCGGTCAGGGCGCATTTGACTGACATCAGGACGTCAGGGTACAAATGCGCATGACCGACGTCATATCCTCAGTCTTTTTTGCCGCATGGTCCGATGCAGAAGCAGCATTGCAAGTGCCGGTTGGCGTTCTGAGATTTTTCGATTTAGAAGTTTCAGACCGAGTTCAAAGTTGGCTAAGTACCCGTTGGGGAATATTTTAGTTTTTCTTGCCTCAGTCATTTACCGGATGTCAGAAAAGTTAATAATTGCATTTCTTGTGGGAAACAGATACGCATAGAGATTATCATACTTTGTGTATTCCTTGCTAAGGGCCTGCGAAGGACGTTGTTGGCTGTCGCTCTTGTGCTAGATTTAATAAACGCACTATAAAGAGAAGGTTGGATTGTGCAAGGTTAGTCTTTGGGAAGCGGTGCAACTATAAAATGCCGTCGGATGCTCCGACGCCCGCTTCTTCGAAGAAGCGCAAGGACAAGGCAGTTAAGCCTAGGCTAGAAGAACCGTCTGTACCGGACGCCGGTTCTTTAGAGGTGTCGGTGGAGCCGGTGGCTCCACCGGAGGTTTCTTTGTGTTCCCAGGGTGAGACCTTATTATTGCAAGATGTGGCCTCTCTGGAGACTAGTCAGGCTGAGGGGGCTTCTCATGTTACTATACTCCCCTCCCTTCCTAAGGTGGCTAGGCCCGCTCCTTCTGTTTCAAAGGCTTCTCCCAGGGGCAGGCCAGGTTTAGCTTCAGTTGGTGTTACCCCTAGCTCTTCGGGTACTGTGCCCAAGAAGCATATGCTTAAAATGGCAGAAGATTTGATTACTTTGATTAGGGGTTCTATGCCCCCTCCTGATAAGAGACCTAGGGTGGAGCCTGAGCTGGGGGGTTTTGAGCAGGCTTCAGATGTTTCAGAGTCTTCGGCTGAAGACTTGGAGGAGTACTCTCCTTATTCTGATTCTGATGTGGATGATTCTACTCCTTCTGCTACTCCTCCTGAGGATTTTTCTTTTTCAGAAACTCTTCATTCCATGAGGGAGCATTTTAAGTGGGAAGGTCAGGACTTCTCTGATTCCAGGAAAAGGCTTAGGAATTTCTGTTTTTACCCCAGCATAGGCCTTTGGCTATACCTCCTGTTTTGGATGTAGTGGAAGATGTTTTTACAGAAGCTTTTCTTAATCCTGATTCTTTGCCTCCTGCTCCTGTTAAACCGGATAGGTATTACAGGGTGCCTGAAGCTCATAAGTATCTTTTTAAGAGTCCTAGGGCAGACCCAGAAACTGTTAGCCAGGGGCCTAAAGGTGTTAAGGCTTCTGTTGTTAAGAATCCGGTTCCTGCAGACAAGGAGGCTAGGGCCTTGGATAGATGGGGAACGAAAGTCTATACTTCTTCCACTCTTGCTATGAGGGCTCTGAATTGCCAGTTTCACATGTTGAAATACCAAAACTATCTCCTTTCACAATTGAAGTCTAAGGTTGATGCTCTGGCAGTAGGTATTGATTGTAAAGAGTTGCAAGATTTACTGCATGTTTCTGAACAGGTGGGTAAGCATTCTTTGCAATGTGGTTTTGATGCTGTACAGGCCTCGTCTAGGGTGGCTGCCACTGGGTCAGTTCTTCGCAGGCACGCCTGGCTGAGGGATCAGAATTTGTCTGAACATGTTAAAACAAGGATTTTAGATGCTCCTTTACAATCTGATGTGTTGTTTGGTCCTCCTGTTGAGACAGTTTTAAAGAAAATGGAAGACAAGGCTAAGTCTATGCAGACTGTTAAAGATTTTTTGCAGGTCCAGCCTCCAAAGTTTAGTAGAAATTGGCCTACTAAAGGGTGGATGTATCCTTCTTATGATTCACAGTCTAGGGGTAGATCTAGACGTGGTAGGGCAGAGCCCAGGGCTCTTTCAGGCCTAGAACAGGGAGTTCTCCTGCACAGGCTTGAGGCGAGGGCAGGGGTCAGTCCTTTCATAAGCAGACCCAATGACCTACCTTTTCAGCTGCCAGAGCCTGCTCGTCTGGCAGCACCTTTGGGAGGAAGGTTGGCACTTTTCAAAGAAAATTGGAGTTTAATTACCCAGGACAGATGGGTATTGGATATCATACACCACGGCTACAGGTTTTATTTCCATACCTTGCCTCCTTTCAAAGGCATGCCAGACGTTCCTCCTCAACAAAGAATAGAGGCTCACAAACAGGTTTCTCTGTTGCTCCAACTAGGGGCCATACAGCCGGTCCCTCTGCCAGAAGTGGGCCTAGGATTTTATTCTCGCCTGTTCCTAGTACCAAAGAAGGGGAACACGTGGAGACCAATTTTGGATTTATCTATCCTCAACACTTATCTGAACATTCCCAAGTTCAAAATGTTGACGTTGCAGCAGCTTTTACCCCTGCTGGGCAAAGATCATTGGATGGTAACTTTGGATCTCAAGGAGGCTTACCTTCATGTTCCTATCAGACTAAGTTGCAGAAAGTATCTGCGTTTTCGAGCTGGGACTTCTCACTATCAGTTCTCTGCATTGCCCTTTGGCTTATCTACTGCCCAGAGTGTTCACGAAAGTTCTGGCTCCAGTAATAGCTTTCTTCAGACTAAAAGGAATACAGATCTATCCTTATTTGGACGACTGCCTAATTCTGGCTCAAAGAAGAGAAGAGCTTCTTCATCATTTGGAATATGTGATAGCAGTGCTAAGATGCCTAGGGTATTCTGTGAACGAAATAAAGTCCAGTCTAGTACCCTCTCAAGACATGTGCTTTCTGGGTGTGAGACTGAATACAGCATCCCAGATGGCCTTTTTAACCCCGGACAAACAAAAGAGTCTATCCCTTTACTTCCATCAACTATCTCATCAGTCCGGGCTGACTGCAAGGACAGTCCTTCAAGCCTTAGGGTTCATGGCATCTTGTATTCTGGTGCTTCCCAATGCCAAACTGCATATGAGGAAGCTACAATGGTATCCCAAAAATGTATGGACACAGCACTGCCAGGATCTGGACACTGTCATTCAAATAATACCTTGCATTCAAAAGGAATTTTTGTGGTGGGCTCAGGAATGTCACCTAAACAAGGGACTCTCTGTGACCCGGCCAGAGGCGAGTCAGATTTTAACGACAGATGCCTCAGACAAAGCTTGGGGAGCTCATCTAAATGGAAAGTGGATACAAAACAAGTGGCCTGTCAGACTACAACATCTACATATCAACATGAAGGAGATGTTAGCAGTCCAGTTTGCATTAATAGCTTTCAAGGAATTACTTCTTCCAGGGCAGGTGTTGATTCTAACAGACAACACAACTGTCATGTGGTACATCAACAAGCAAGGGGAATGCATTCTTATCCTCTATGCAGGCAAGCAATGATTTTGTGGGAGACTGCTCTCAGTTTACAGCTCAATCTTCAGGCAAGGTTTCTGCCAGGAGCACAGAACTCCTTAGCAGATGTGTTGAGCAGACGAATTATGGATCCCCACAGTGGAAATTGGATCCTCATGTATTTCAGAAATTGACAGTGTCCTGGGGAACTCCAGACATAGATCTGTTCGCTTCTCCACTGAACCATCAGCTGCCAAGGTTTTGCACAAAGGTTTCATCCCACAGCTTGGAGAGTGGATGCTCTTTCTTTCAATTGGAGCAATCTTCATGTGTATGCCTTTCCACCTCTGCCTCTCCTCCCAAAGGTACTTCTAAAGGTCAGACAGGACAAGCCAAGGATGATTTTAATAGCTCCGGATTGGCCTCGACAACACTGGTACCCATTACTGAGAAGTCTGGTACGGAAGCCTCCATGGCTTTTGCCTTCGATTCCACACCTGTTGTCGCAGGAGGACAGCCATTTGCTAAATGTCAAGCTTCACTCTCTGCACCTAACAGCCTGGCATATTCTGTTTTGAACCATAGTGGGCCTCCACTTCCTCAGCAAGTTTTGAATGTTATTTTGGAAGCTAGGAGGCCTAGTACAAGGAAAGTGTACGCAGACAAATGGAAGAGATTTTTGTTTTGGAGTGCAGCAAAAGATTTTGATGTTTCTGAGCCTAATTTGTGTGTGGCTCTTCAATATCTTACTGAGTTACTAGACAAAGGTTTGTCTTTCTCTTCTATTAAAGTTCATGCTGCAGCGATTTCAGCTCACTATGATTGCAACCCACCATTGTTTTCTCATCCTTTGTTCAAGCAATTTCTTAGAGGGGCAAAGAATATAAGACCCCTACGAAGAGCTCCTACTCCTGCTTGGGATCTCAATTTTGTGTTGGAGAAACTCACTCTACAACCTTTTGAGCCTGCAGCTACTGCTGAGTTGAAATATTTATCATGGAAGACTGCTTTTTGTTGGCCATTACCTCTGCAAGAAGGGTTTCTGAATTACAGGCCCTTATGGCGGTTGAGCCTTTCTTGATTTTCCATAAGGATAGGATATCATTACGTACTAATCCTTCCTTTATGCCTAAGGTGGTTTCTAGTGTGGCTTTAAACCAAACTATTCATTTGCCTACTTTTTATGCAAATCCCCAAAATAAAGGGAAAAGATTTTGCACACTTTAGATGTCCACAGGCAGTTGCGTTATTATTTGGACAGAACTAAAGGGTTCAGGCAGTCTCAGCAGTTGTTTGTTTCTTTTGCTTTGAGTTGTCAGGGCAAGCCTGTGTCAAAACAAACTATTTCTAAGTGGATTGGGTTTTGCATTGCTTTCTGTTATTCCCATCATGGCAAGGAGATTCCAGCTGGGATTAGGCCTCATTCCACTAGGGCTACTGCCACTTCAACAGCTTTTGAGGGGAGTGGCAACCAAGGATATTTTGGAGGCAGCTACTTGGAGTTCTGTGCATACTTTCTCTAGGCATTATCACCTGCCACTTTACTCTACATCCAGGGCTGGTTTTGCCACTGCTGTTTTGCAGGGCATTTTGGCAGCTCCTGCTTCCTTGTAGTTAGCCATCCTCCCTTACCTCTGCTTTGGGATTCTACCCAAGTGTAAGGACTGCAGCAATGTGAGATGAAGAACATAGTACAGTTTTGTACCTACCATAAATGTAGATGTTCGAAGATCCACATTGCTGCAGTTCAATTTACCCTCCCTCCTTCCCCTCTGTAGTTAGAGGTGGTTGTGTGGGTTGGGTTGTACATATTGTGTATATTGTATATATTGTACATATAGTTAGTGCAAGGGTGGTTGGTTGGTTGTTTGCTGTCTTTTGGTTTTGACCTTTATTTTTAGGGTCTTCTGACATCTGGGGCAAGAAAAGACTGAGGATATGACGTCGGTCATGCGCATTTGTACCCTGACGTCCTGATGTCAGTCAAATGCGCCCTGACCGACGTCAGCCTTATACTTTGATATTCGGGCCGACCGAGGACAGCGGACTACCCAAGTGTAAGGACTGCAGCAATGTGGATCTTCGAACATCTACATTTATGGTAGGTACAAAACTGTACTTTTTGTTTTTGCAAATAAAAACTTCTTCAGATGAATGCTAAAAAACAAAATCAATCAGTTTTATACTCAATATGTCTGTTTTGATTGGTTCCCTGTTATACATCCTCTGCAACCATGGGTGTAAATAAACCACTTCATTATACTGTATTTCAGTAAACAAAATTGTATTTAAAATCTAGACTGGATATAACAGTATTCTTTTTATTTAAGAACTATGTGCTTTTCACCTAACAGCAGCTTTTAATTTTAAAAGGCAGTTAATGGATGTGACACTCACCACTGCTGCCACTGTGTGATGGGTACCAATTTGTGTCATCTCCATTCTGGGGCAGTAAACAAGGAGCCTGAATCCTCACCATTGACAATGGAGAGGGATGTGCACTTGGAATACAAATGAATACATTATTTCCAGATGCAGACCTCTCTGCATCCAGTACATTTTCCCTTAAGAGCACACAGGGAACACACTCAGCCTGGATGTCTCTTTATCTGTCACCCTCCAGATCCCCAATAAGACTCCCCACTGGTAGAGCTGTAGGGTTAAGTCCTCAGCCAACTGTCCAAGCCAAGTACTCCAGCACCCTCTCTGTAAATCCAGTGCTTCATGCCCCTGCCTCAAGTAGCTGACACACACGCACACTGAGAGATTTGATTTTGCACACACACACACACACACACACACACACACACACACACACACACACACACACACACACACACACACCTACCTACCTGGGAAAGGCTGGCACAGATTTACTAGCCATGCCCCTACTGCCCAGATTATAAGGTAGATTCACTGCCACCAGACACTCCACAATCAGCTACTCTAAGGCCCTTAACAAAGGGTGTCCAATTATACTGTGTAATATTAATACTAATACAAATGGTAGTAGTTCACCAGGATGGCTATGCCTTCTGGAGTGGCCCACACAGTGCCACTAAATAAATATAAGTACTCTCAAATGTTAGAAAATATTTTAAACAACATTGATGGACCAACACGTACAAGTAAAGAAACACAGTCTGTAAAGTACGGTTCACTATATTCCTCACTGAATCTAAGAGAGTTTACTGTCCCCTAATAACTTATTTGGGCAAGGCAGGATGAAATACGTGAGTAGTCTTTCTAGTCAGGCTTCCCAAACAGAATACTCTATATTCTGAGATTACGCCCTGTAAAATATAATATCCAAGATGACTTGCAGAATGACCTCATCTGGTCACCTGATTCTAGGTTTCCACAATATCTCCTTTTGAAGTTTGAGAGAGGAATTGAACATAGATGGTCACAATACACATCCAAATGTTTATGGCAGTGCCTGGAGGCCTCCCTCTTTACACTGAGCTAATGAACAAAGGCTCTGTCCCAGACCCAGTGTCTCCAGTACTACTTAGCACTGTAGGGTGATTTTTTAATAATTTAACTGCTCATTTACATTTCCCTTATTTTTCTTAAAATAAGCCAGCTGGTTAACCTTTGCTTTGCCAGTGTCCTCTATTAAAACATATTAATTTAATTCAGTTACCATAATACATGTACATTTCTCTTCATTTCAACAGGGTGCACTGTTGATACATTTTAACACAGTTAACACAAGCAGAGCTCACAAATACATTTTCAGCACAAGCATCTGTACAAATGAGCTTGATATACAAATGACATATAATTATTTACAAAATTCCAGCCAGCTGTGCTGCCACAAGTCATACATCTACTGCCCTACTTATCCCTGTCATGGCTGGCAGTACCTCCTATCATCACATCTATCTGGGAATATGTTACCCCGTTCCCTGTCTTGGGAGCCCAGCTGTGTTGGCATTGCTGACCCCACTACAGTGTTGCACTGTCATATATGCCTGCAACCTTAGCTCCACAATAGTAACATGGGATTTTGCTTGCTGGCACCCTGTAGCCATAGATCCCCCTTGGACTGCTTCTACCTCCTGCTGCAAATGCTCAGCATAAGAGCCTCCCTGTCATGGTAAGGTTTCATCATATTAACATGGTACAGCCTGTGACCCTGCCTCCTGCCTAGCAGTTCTACCATGTAGTTAACATCACTGATCTTCCTTACCAACTTGAAGGGTCCCTTCCAAGTTGCTTGCAGTTTATTTTGTCTGATGGCAATGAAAATCATCACCTATTGCCCCACAGTATATTCACTGGCTCAAACATTCTTGTCATATTAGACCTTTTTCTGCTGTTGGGCTCCTGGACTAAGCCCATGAGCTCCCTAAGCCTTTTCGTGAAGTTGGCCGATGAGCTCCCTATGCCTTTTCCTGAGGTTTAGAACATATGCCACAAAAGACTATTTGTGGGATTCACACTCACTCTCCCACTCATCATGAATCAAATCTAAATGTCCCCTCACCCTATGCCCGTACAGCAACTCAAAGGGTGAAAATTCTGTGGCTGGGGCAAATATTTGTCCCACTCTCTTAAACTGGTCTGCAAATGGCCATAGCATGGTCTTTAGTGTATAGTTTCACCTGTCCAAAAAAAACTTAGTATGGGGGTGGTACAGGGTGGTCTTTAGGTGCTTCACCCCATAGTACTTCCACAGACAAGCCAGCAGGTCTGACATAAAATTAGCACCTCTGTCAGTCAGTATTTCACTTGGGAAGCCTACCCTGCTGAAAACTCTACCAAAACATTTGCCACCTTCTCTGCCTCAATGGAGGACAGAACCACTGCCTCAGAGTATCTAACAGCATAATCTACTGTCATTAGGATATTCTTCTTCCCTGAGGAACTTGGGGTACCCGGAGACCCCACAATATCCATAGCTACCCTCTGAAAAGGCTCCTGTATCACAGGCAAAGGCATCAAAAGCACTTTGCCCTTGTCTCCTGTCTTGCCTACTTTTTGGCACTGCTTACAGGTCCTGCAGTACCCTGTTACAGCCCTGGAAATCCCAGGCCAGTAAATGTTCTGCATAATACATCTCTTGGTACGCTTTATGCTCATATGACCTGCAAAGAGAATGATGTGAAGTTGTTAAATCTCGCCGTTTATTCTCAGTGATGGGTTCGGAGCCAATAGCAAAGCTCAAGGTTTGCCAGTAGCTCGAGACCAAGCCCCTTATCCCACAATGCACTGCTGTAATTACCTCAGATCTAGTTTGCCGTGGCAAGAGAGCTCTCTGTGATCCAGCTAGCTCGGACCATTTGGTGAAAAATAGCAAGTTTTTGATAAAAATTCTTCTTCTTTCTATCAGATATTATTCATCTAAACATTTGTCTGTTATTGTTAAAATTGTAATATAGAAATAGTAGTTTGTGGGTTAGTGCCCTGTGTTGGCTTAGTCGTCTTGTGTGGGCCTTTTAGCCCTATTTAGAGTTAATAATAACAATAGTTCTTCTAGTCAGGTTTCTCTCTCAGTGGGCCTTTTTAGCCCTGTATTTGAAATTTATAGTTTTACCTATGTGGTAGATAGTGCCCGGTGTGGGCTTAGTTTGCTTTCCTTACTTAGTGTTGGGTCTTTTACCCTATTTAGATTTCAGTGTACTGTTGTTTTTACTCTACAGGTTTGTACTGTTTAGAGCATGTCAGATGAAAAGTCTCATCCCAAATCGGGATTCAAGAAATGCCCAGATTGTGGGCAGAAAATGTCCGTCACTAATGGACATGTCCAATATGTTTACTGTCTGGTGGCTAAACACCTCCAAGACACTTGCAGCATTTGCCATTCCTTTTCATCAAGAGTCCTCTTGTAGAGAAGGAGGAAACTCATTGACAGAGGATTGCTACAACATTCCTTTTCTGAGGTGTTGGGTAGCCAGGAAGGTGCCATCACTTCTTTCAAATCTTCGGATTCAAAAGTTGTAAAAAAGGCAAGAACTTCAGAGGGTACAGGGTCATTGGTTCTACAGCTCTCGGAACCGAGTGTCCCTTTGATTTGGAGGTCAGCCTTTCGGATTTGGACATGGATCGGCTAGTGCAGAAGCTTTTACAGGCACCAGGACTTGCCAAATTGTTGTCGGCCCCGACCATTTCATCAGAGCCGAAGACCATTGAACCGGATTTGTCTACTCCTCCGAGCCATACTGGACCCTCTGTGCCGAAGGAACCCGAGCCGATGATTGTCGAACCTTTGGAGCCGAGACCCGCACCAGTGTTATTGGCTCCATCTACTCAGACGTCCTCGGCACCGACCGAGGACTCTAGGAGCCGACGCTCTCCCATCGGATCCAGGGAGGATAGTCAGACCGATTTGTCAGCGCCGACTCTTCCTCTTGGGACTTCGGCTCGGATGAGCTCGGCTCCTACCTCGGGCTTGGAGCCCATGGTTTCGGTGCGGGAGGATTGGACGGTCCTTTCGGGTCCGTCTACTCCTTCTCATCGGAGCCATGGCGCCTTCGATGCTATGAGGAGAGTCCTGTCTCCCAAGACAACGTCAGCATCATTTCGACCTTCCCTCTCCCCTCAAGCTCCTGTGTCTGCTTCTTCGTCTACCGGTCCCCCTAAGTGTAGAGACCCTGAGCCTCAAGTATCCCCACAGGGTGTCCCCTGCTCTTCCTAGACCTCCCCAGATCTCCCCACTAAGGAGGTGCCCAGGAAGAGACTGTGCAAGAGGAGGCACTTAGACTGCCCATAGGAGTCTTTGACATCTGATACGGACTTGGATGAGTCAGAAGGGTCCCCTCGATCCCCATCTGAGGATATCTCCTTTGCGGAGATATTAGAGATACTTAGTCAGAGGGGTGATTTGCAGTCCAAGACCCCTATTGAGGATGAGTCCATGCTCTTGAAGGCTTTCGGGTCTCAACCTTCCACTTCTTGGGTGTCTCTGCCTTACGATGAGCTCATGGAACTGATCTCTCGTAAGGCGTGGGAGTCACCGGAGGCCATGGAACCTGTCCCTCGCAAGCCAAATAAATTCATTTCTGCCCCAGTGGACAAGGCCTTTTTGACCAAAGGAGTGCCTGTTGATGTCATGGTGGTAGCTGCAGCCACCAAAAAGGAAGTGTCTGAAACATCCGCATATATACATCCTCCTAACAGAGATTCTAGGTTCATGGATAGATATGGGAAAACCATGTTTAGTTCAGCAACATTTTACAAGACTACAAAGAGATCTCCTGAAAGAGCTAGGAGATACTCTCCAGGGTACGGTAGCTGCAGGGGTTGCCGACAAAGTCAACACACAGCTCGCTACCCTAAACTCAGTTGTGAACTCGTCCATGCGTCTCATATCTTATGCAGCTGATGGTTCGAGTAGAGCCGCTAGTTCGGGCATTGCTCTGCGAAGACAAGGCTGGATGTGTCTCTGTTCCTTTGCAGAGCCCTTTAACTCTTCTTTTATCAACACCCCATCTGATGGCTCATCACTGTTTGGGCCTAAAGTAAATGAAACTTTAACCAGGTGTGAGCAGGAAGGCAAGACCCTATCTGCCATTGGAGTCTGTTTTCTACTACTGCCCTACCCCAAGGGCCCAAGGGAGGGAAAATGTGGTTCTGAAAAGCACAGGGACCCTTTCAGGACACCCGTGGAGAAACCCCCTCTAGAGGCAGAGGAGGGGGTTATAACGGAAGACGCCACCCCCGCGGCAGAGGGGGTCCGCAGCAACAGGGTGACAGGGGCCAGTTCTCTGGTCAACCCTACCAGTGCCCCTGAAAAGGGGCCCGGCTGTTTGGTTCTGGAGGCAGTCGGGGGTCACATATCTTTGTACCCAGAAGCCTGGCTAAACATAACATCAGATGTTATGTGATCCTATCTCGCCTACATTCTGTACTGATGGGCTCGGAGCCGATCCCTCGGCTCGGCGGCTTTATGCTATAGAGCGAGGCCTCTTATTGGCTGAGCTATCTTTATCCCAGGATGCACCACCACTAATCCCCCAGATCTCGTTTGCCGCTTACAAAGCTAAGACGTGGTCTCAACTTGGCTGGGCTAAGTACTATTTATTTAGGCTTTTTCCTGTCAGAAATTTGCTTGATTTAAATCCAAAAACTGTTTTAACAGCTATTGTTGTTATACGAGTGTGTATTAGTAGTTTTGGTAGAGGATTTCATGTTTTTTCCTGTCAGGGAAGGTTTCCCGTTTAAGTTAGAGGGGCCTTCCCCTGTTGTTTCTACTACCTTGGTTTTTTGTGTGTGGGTCAAGTACCCGTTTAAGTTAGGGGGTCTTGACCCTCTCTATCTCTTTCTTCTGTAAAATTGTTACTGTATTCCAAAAAAAAAAAAAAAAAAAAAAAAAATTTTACTTAAAGTTTTAAATTATTAAAGTAGGGAGATTTATTTGCTGTAACCCTTCTTTTTGGTTGTAGACAACTGTGTTTGACTTTTTTGGCTATGTCTAAAGAACACAAACCCTCCGGGTTTAAGAAATGCACGAGGTGTGGTTTCAAAATGTCCATAACAGACGACCACTCCTCGTGCGTCTATTGCTTAGGCGCCAAGCACCTACAAGAATCGTGTAGCGTGTGTCACGCCTTTTCATCAAGAGTCCCCAGGAGAGGAAGAACAAATTAATCCTGAAAGGGTTAATCAAGCCATCCTTCGAGGAGGCTTTATCTTCCTCTCCTTCTCCTTCTAAAAAGGAAAAGGCGTCGGCTCCGACCAGTCAGTCGGAACCGACTGCAAAAAAATCTAAGCAGACTTCTCCATCGGCTCCACGGACTTCGGGCCGAGGGCGGAGTCTGCCTCGATGCCTCCAGCCTCGACCCTCTGGTTTGAGCCGAGGACTGGGGCATCGAGGCGGGTCACCCTCATCGGCTCCACTGATATTGGAGCCGATAAGGTTACCGCTCAGACTCTTCCCCTCGAGCCGAAGTCCTTATCGGCACCGAGGGAAATTACCTTGAGATCTCCCTCGGAGCCGATAGTGGTAGAGTCCATTCGGAGCCCGTCCCCGAGCCCTTCGGAGCCGATGGAGAAATCGGTTCGGGCCCGATCGGTATCCTCTAGATCATCCAAGATGTCTGATTCGGACATCGACAGGGTGCTCCTTCGACTCTTCCAGTCTCCGGTGTTCCAAAAGCTAGTTTCGGCTCCAGCCCATTCGGCTTCGGAGTCGATGGTCCACTCCCCTACTGTGGTTCCTCCTCCAACAGCTTCGGCACCGTTGGAGCCTGTGTTGGTGGAACCTGTGGAGGTTTTAGGGTTGGGCCTGACCCTTGCTCCAACTCCGGCTCTTGGGTTGGAGTTCAGTACACGGACTTCTTCCTTCGGCCCTGGGGGGGAGGCTTCGGGATTGATGCTTTCGGTCCCAAGTCTCTCTCTTGGTGCGTCTGCGGCGGGAATGCCGTCCACTGTCGTGGCCACGGAGGTGGGACCCTCCCAGGATTCTGGTGGTCCCGCCTTCAGGGCTATGAGGAGTGCATTAGCCAAATCTTCCTTGGCTACCTCCATGGTTTCCCCAGCTCCTTCCCTGCATACGGAGACTGGGTCTTTGGCAGTCCCCTTGTCCTTAGACAGCAGAGCCCCCGGGCCTCAGGTTACCCCCGCTGGGGTTTCTCCCCCTCCTGGAGGTCCTTCTGAAGCCTCTTCGGAAGAACCCCCCAGGAAAATATCGTGCAAGAGGAAGCACGTTGACTCCCCTGATGAGTCTCTTACATCAGACACTGATCTCGATGATGCAGAGGGGTCCCCTAAGTCGTCCTCGGATGATGTCTCCTTTGCAGACATCCTGGAAGCCCTAAAACAACGAGGCGGCTGGTAGTCCAAATCTCCCTCTGCTGATGAGTCGGTGTTCCTGAAGGCCTTCGGGGCTCAGCCCTCCGCCTCCTGGGTGTCTCCGCCCTTCGATGAGCTCTTGGATTTGATCTGTCAAGGGTGGGAACACCCAGACTCTGTGGAACCGGTGCCTGCTCGTCCGAATAAGTTCCTCTCGGTGCCCCCTGAAAAAGAGTTTCTAACTAAAGGTGTGGCTGTAGATGCTTTGGTGGTGGCATCTGCTACCCAGCAAGATGTAGCAGAGGCTTCGACGTCCATCCATCCTCCTAATAAGGAGTCTAGGAGCATGGATCGGCACGAAAGCGCACCCTCAGTTCAGCGGCCTTTACACTGAGGTCCTTGAACTACCTTACGCACTTTACCAGATTTCAGAGGGATCTGATTAAGGAGCTATCCGATACCCTCTTGGGTAACCTGCCTGAGGAGCTGGCCCAGACGGTTGGCTCTCAGCTGGCTACAGTGTCGTCCATTTTGAACTCGTCCATGAGGCTCATTTCTTATGCGAAGGGCGAGTAGAGCGGCGGGTACAGGCATTGCTCTACGGAGACAAGCCTGGCTCCGCCTGTGTCATTTCATGGAGGCCTTTAAGTCTTACTTTGCCGACGCCCCCTTTGATGGGTCCTCCATGTTTGGACCCAAGGTAAAGGACACACTAACACGCTGTGCACAGGAGGGTAAGACTCTGACTGCCGTGGGGCACGATTTTCCACTCCCTTTCGGCCTTATCCCAAGGCTAAAAGAGGAGGGAAAATGTGGTTCCATAGATCTCAGAAGCCTTACCCCTCTCAGCAGGAGGATTCCCCTTCCAGAGGCAGAGGAGGGGAAATTCTTCCGGAAGACGTCCCAGAGGCGGCAGAGGCCCTCGCAACACTGGAGACCGCGAGTCCTTTCGTGGCTCTTCAGCCTTTCATAGTCCCTGAGGGATTGCCCGGCTGTGCAGCTCCGGAGCCAGTCGGGGTCGTCTCAAGCACCTAAAGGCCTGGGAAGGTATCACTCAGGACCGATGGGTGCTTCGGATTATCGCCGGAGGTTACTCCATCCCATTCTCTCATCCTCCCCCTCAGTCCAAAAAAATCCCGGACCCACCACCCAGTCAACGGGATACCGCAGCCTCAGAAGTTTCAAAGCTGCTGCAAAAAGGAGTCATCCAACCGGTCCCCGCAGACCAGATCGGGTTAGGGACTTACTCAAGATTCTTTTTGGTGCCAAAAAAGACCGGGGACTTGAGGCCCATTTTGGACCTCAGCATCCTAAACCGTTCAGTCAGAAAGTCCAAGTTCCGAATGGTCACCTTACAAACCATTCTCCCATTGCTGGAGAAGGGTGTTTGGATGTGCTCCATAGATCTCAAGGACGCTTATTACCATATCATGGTACATCAAGCGTCCAGGAGACATCTGCGCTTCAGCCTAGGAGGCAGTCATTTTCAGTTCCGTGCGCTGCCCTTTGGTCTCACCACAGCCCCCAGGGTGTTCACCAAATGTTTGGCGGTCGTGACTGCTCACCTGAGAAGTCTAGGATTCTAGGTGTTTCCGTATCTAGACGACTGGCTCCTAACTGCCACCTCCGAGCATCTACTATTGTGGAGCCTACAAGCCACTATATCACTGGGCAATTCCCTTGGAATCACCTTCAATTGGCCAAAGTCTGTGTTGCTGCCATCTCAACGCATAAGATTCATAGGGGTAGAGATAGACTCAAACCGAATGTGGGTCTATCTACCTACAGACAGGATACAAACCATACAGGCTCAAGTTCGAGCCTTACTTCCCAGATCCAAAGCCCCGGCCAGAATGGTCCTGCAGCTATTGGGATCCATGTCCGCCACGGTTCTTCTAGTTCCCCTGGCAAGGTTGCACATGAGAATTCTTCAGTGGCTTCTTTCTCCCTCTCAGTCACCTCATATGGATCATGGAATCTTGCAAACGGGACCTTCACTGGTGGCTAGTGCCCTCCAACTTGGATCAGGGACGACCCTTTGTTCTATCTCCTCCGGCGGCCACTTTGACCACGGACGCCTCCCAGACGGGGTGGGGGGGGCATTCCCTGGGCAGGTCAGTCCAAGGCAAATGGCACTCAGAAGAGACTTTACTTCATATCAACATCTTAGAAATGAGGGCAGTACTTCTGTCCCTTCAAGCCCTTCACGATTATCTCCCTCAGGGCGTAATTGCTGTTCACTCAGACAACATGTCAGTTGTCTGGTACCTGAACAAACAGGGAGGGACCAGATCCTATCCTCTTTGCAGAGAAGCCATGAGAGTTTGGGAATGGGCAGTCTCGACCAAACACTTCCTAGTGGCTACTCACATACCGGGCAAGTCCAATGTGATAGCCGACAGATTGAGCAGAACCATCCTCTCTCCTCACGAATGGTCACTGAATATGACAGTTGCAAGTCAGATTTTCAGCAAATGGGGAGTTCCGTGTTGCGATCTCTTCGCGACTCCTCTGAATGCAAAGTGCAAAGAATTCTTCTCCCTAACCCTGGCTCCGGGGAAGAGCCCCATGGACGCATTAGTCCATCCTTGGCCCACCGGCTTGCTTTATGCCTTCCCTCCAGTTCCTCTCCTTCCCAGGGTGATTCAAAAGGCATCTCTCTTGGGGAGCAAAATGATCTTAATTGCTCCTTACTGGCCTCGTCAAGTGTGGTTCCCCTATCTTCAGAAACATGCTCTGGAAGGTCCATGGTTCCTGGATCAGATCCCAGACCTACTTGTTCATCAGTCGGGACTATTCCACCAGTCCCTACACACCTTAAAATTGATGGCTTGGCTCCTCCTCTTCCGACGATAGTCAGGAGTCATACATTGGATCCAGATGTTGTGCACATATTATCTTCGGCCCATAAGTCTGCTACAAAGAAACTGTATTCTAGCAAATGGAAAAGATTTGCTATTTGGGCTCAACTCCGGGGCCTGGACCCCATTTCTATTCCCGTGGCTGAAGTACTAAAATTTTTGACTTCTCTTTTCAATCAAGGCTCTTCAGTTTCTACCATCAAGGTACAATTGGCAGCAATCTCTAATTTTCACGAATCCATAGACCCACCTTTAATGAGCAACAGATTGTGTAAGACCTTCTTGAAAGGTGCTGCTCTATTAAGACCTCCGATTTCTCATCCTGCACCTCCATGGGATCTCGATATAGTGTTACGTGCCTTGACTTCTTACCCCTTTGAACCGGCAGCTACATGTGATCTAAAGTTCCTATCATGGAAGACAGCCTATCTGGTGGCGATTACTTCTGCCAGAAGAGTTTCAGAGCTTCAGGCTTTGTCTGTAAAACCCCCGTACTTGGTTTTTCACAAAGACAGAGTATCCCTCAGGCCAAATCCTTCCTTTGTCCCTAAAGTTTGTTCTAGTTTCTGCTTACAACAATCGTTAGAGCTTCCAGTTTTCCCAAAATACTCTAACAAAGCGGAGTTCATATTCCACACACTAGATGTCCACAGACAGTTACGTTTTTATTTAGACAGGACCAAACAACCAAGGAAAACAGATCAGTTGTTTGTATCCTTTGCAGACAACAAATTGGGCAAAGCTGTCACAAAGGTCACTATTGCCAAATGGATCAGGGACTGTATTACTCAAGCTTATTTTTATTCTAACAAAGAGCTTACCGCCTCCGTCAAAGCTCATTCTACAAGGGCTATGGCTACTTCGATAGCATTTCATTCTAAGCTTGCTATTAGTGACATTTGTGCTGCTGCTACATGGTCTTCCCCGCACACCTTTATTTCACACTACAAATTAGATGTGGCATCTAGAGGACGAGCTTCATTTGGTTCCACAGTGCTCAGGAGTGTTTTCCAGTGAGCCACCCGGGATTTAGGTGCTAGGGACGCTGTCCCATCAGTACAGAATGTAGGCAAGATAGGATCACATAACATCTTTTAGTTATGTACTCACCATAACTTCAGATGTTTGGGATCCATCTTGCCTACATTCCTAATAACCCACCCTCCTTCCCCCTTCCATGGAGATCAGAGGATATCAGAAGGTCCGAATCCTGTTGTTTCATCTTGAAACATCTAACAATGTTATATAATCAAGTTGTGCATGTGTGCATGAATGCGGACAAACAAGATCTGGGGGATTAGTGGTGGTGCATCCTGGGATAAAGATAGCTCAGCCAATAAGAGGCCTCGCTCTATAGCATAAGCGTGCTGAGTCGGAGCCGAGGGATCGGCTCCGAGCCCATCAGTACAGAATGTAGGTGAGATGGATCCCAAACATCTGAAGTTATGGTGAGTACATAACTAAAAGATACATGGGTACAAAGCATCATTTCCAGAGGATATTTCATACCGTTCTCTTCCCCTCCCATTCCTGTAAACAGAATCCCAGATGTTCCACCCAGTCTCAGGGAACAAGCAATAGTAGAAGTCCACAAATTGCTAGAAAAAAGAGTCATCCAACCAGTCCCAGCAGACCAAGTTGGATTCGGAACTTACTCAAGATTCTTTTTGGTACCAAACAAAACAGGGGACTGGAGACCTATCTTGGACCTCAGCAGACTCATCCAGTTCGTAAAGAAAGAGAAGTTCCGAATGGTCACGCTTCAAGTCCATTCTTCCCTTCCCAGGGAAAGGCAATTGGATGTGCTCCATAGATCTCAAGGACGCGTACTATCACATAAAGATGAACAGACGGTCCAAAGATCACCTGCGTTTCCGGCTGGGAGCCAGTCATTACCAGTTCTGAGCCCTGCCCTTCGGCCTTACTACAGCCCCCAGAGTATTCACCAAATGCATGGCAGTGGTCACGGTTCACCTGAGGCATCTAGGATTCCAGCTGTTTCCATACCTAGATGATTGGCTCCTCACCGCTACCACCAGGCATCAATTGACTCAGGCAACACAATACACTCTGACACTCTGCCATCAATTAGGCATTACAATCAGTTTAGAAAAGTCTGCCTTATCGCCATCGCAGCATACCATTTTTATAGGAGCAGAGTTAGATACCTCAACCACCACTCTACATCTTCCAATTGAAAGAGTCTCAATTCTCCGCCAACACGTGAACTCACTGGTGTCAAACAACAAAGCTACAGCAGCAGAGGTCTTGAAGGTGCTAGGTTTGATGGCAGCAGTAATCCTGGCTATACCACTCGGAAGGATGCATATGCGAATTCTTCAATGGCTCCTCTTTGCTCAGTGGTCTTACCAGTAACTACCGATGCACCACATGATTCTCATCATGAATTCTTGCAAGAGAGACCTTCGGTGGTGGTTGACGTCTCTTCATGTCACAATCAGAAGACCCTTTGTCCCCCCCCAGTAGCCACTGTGACCACGGATGCTTCCCTGATAGGGTGGGGGGGGGGCATTTTCAGGGAAAGACTGCCCAAGGCACATGGACGGATCAAGAGTCACATCTGCATATCAATGTTCTGGAGTTGAGAGCGGTACTTCTGGCGTTGCAGTACTTTCAGGACTCTCTTCCTCTAGGGATGATTGCAATTCAGACAGACAATATGTCTGTGGTCTGGTACTTGAACAAGCAAGGTGGAACCAAATCTTACCCCCTTTGTCAAGAAGCCCTCAGGGTATGGCAATGGGCTGTGTTGTCCTAGCATTTTGTGTTAGCAACGCACATCCTGGAGAAATCCAACGTGATAGCGGACAAGCTGAGCAGGGCAATACTTTTGCCTCATGCGTGGTCTCTCAACCAATGAGTTGCGGATTTGATTTTAAGGAAATGGGGCCAGCCTTGCTGCGACCTCTTTGCCAGTCACATCAATACCAAATGCAGAAGCTACTTTGCCCTAATACCATCTCCAGGACACCCCCCGAGAGATGCACTTGTGAATGATTGGCCCCAGGGTCTCCTTTATGCATTCCCACCCTTTCCATTGATACCCAGGTTTTTACAGAAAGCAAAATTGCTAGAAAGGACACTTATCCTCATTGCCCCCTACTTGCCTCGACAGATTTGGTTCCCCTTCCTTCACCATCATCTGCTATAGAACCCATGGATCCTGGACCCAGTTCCGGACCTTCTGACACACCCTTCAGGGGACCTCCATCCTTCACTGCAGTCCCTAAAGCTGACTGCTTGGCTAATCCACTTCCCCTAATTGCCAGACTTCATTCTATCTCAGATGATACAAGACAAATCCTTTTGTCTTTTCATAAGCCATCCACCAGGAAACTCTGCCACAGTAAGTGGAACAGGTTCACAATTTGGGCCAATATACAGAAAATTGACCCTTTCCGAGCTCCTCTGTCATCCATTTTAGAATTTTTGACAAAGATCTTTAAAGAAGGAGCAGCAGCTGCCACAGTTCGAGTCCAGTTAGCCGCCATATCAAATTTCCACGTTGGATTCTATGGGTTGAACGTTATGGGCCATAAGTTATCTAAGGCTTTTCTTAAAGGTGCCTTTCACATGAGACCTCCTGTCAAAATCCCTTATTCTCCCTGGAATGTTAATTTTATGCTTTCTCAAATTATTCATCCCCCTTTCGAACCAGCATCTTCTTGTGATCTCAGATATTTGTCCTGGAAGACTATATTTCTGATAGCCATTACTTCTGCCCGCAGAGTGTCAGAACTTCAAGCATTATCTGTTAGGCCTCCTTATATAATTTTCCATGCGGATAGAGTATCTCCTAGAACAAACCCCTCCTTTTTGCCTAAAGTCTGTTCCGAATCCAATATCAATCAGGTCATTGAGGTGCCAGTCTTTTTTCCCAACCACTCTAACAAATTGGAATACATGCTGCAAAAACTTGATGTACACAGACAGCTCAGATTTTATCTTGACAGAACTAAGGATATTAGAAAATCAGATCAACTTTTTGTATCCTTTTCGGAGGCCAGAAAAGGTAATCCAGTGGCTAAAACAACTCTATCTAAATGGTTATCAGATTGTATATCCTTTGTTTATGCGAATGCAAGCATGCCATTGACACACAAACCTAAGGCTCATTCTACCAGAGCCGTTTCTACGTCTTCTGCCTTTCAGGCTAAGTTGCCCCTTGACAATATTTGTGCTGCAGCCACTTGGTCTAAGCCTCATACCTTTATCACACATTACAAAGTAGATAAGGCTTCCAGGAACAGGTCTTCCTTTGGTTACATGGTACTGAAAAACGTACTTCCATGAGCCACCCAAGATTGAGGGTGCTAGGGATGCTACCCATCAGTGAGAATAAACAGCGAGATTTAACAACTTCACATAAAGAAGTTATGTACTTACCATTATGTTCCATGTGAGTTGTTTATCTCGTCTTTATTGTCACGTCCCTCCCTCCGTCCCCCTCCAGGCTGACAGTTGACTTAGAGTCTGGTACCATCCTGGTTATTCAATGCTTCTTCTTCCCTTTCGGGAAGTGTTTCCTTGCAGAAATAAATAAAAGGGTATATATACTCACAGCAAACAAGATTTGAGGTAATTCCAGCAGTGCATTGTGGGATAAGGGACTTGGTCTCTAGCTACTGGCAAACCTTGAGCTTTGCTATCGGCTGTGTCAGAGCCGAGGATCAGCTACGAACCCATCAGTGAGAATAAAGGCGAGATAAACAACTCACATGGAACGTTATGGTAAGTACATAACTTCTTTTTATGGCCTATAGCTAGAAGTGCCAGACGGTAGGCTGTGGGCACTACCAACTGCTATATTATCTCAGCTTCTAGCCCTCCCTCAGGGATCTACTCTATATACAGTAACCCTTTGTTCCAGTATACAGAATCCCCTTTTCCTTGATAATCAGTTGCCTCCCTAGCTACCTCCCTCAGGCCTTGTAATTAAGCAAGTACTGCTCCTCTTTAACCACTGCAGGCTTCACAATGGTTCTATCAGAGGCTGTGTCTCTCTTAGTAGTGGCCTGTTTCCCATCCACCAAGATCAGATATAAACTCTGCTGGTAGTTTAGTACCCTTGTTGTCTCCAGACAGTTACCACTGGCATTCTGTTATTCCGACTTGCTGGCTCTTCCAATTTTTTTCTCCCCACTTTGCCTCTGTGGGCATTGTTATGCTACATAGCCCCACTAGTTAAATTTAAACATTTAACCCTTGATCCTGGCCATTTACCTGAACTAGTGGCTTCCCCTGTTACTGGAAAACTCTTTTGGGGCAGTTTTTGCTGCCCACCATGGATTCCCTTATATCCATGTGCAGCACTGGGTACCCCTTTCCTGTGCAGTGATACCCTGGTTGCTAGGTATAGATCTCCTTTTTCCCCCCAACTCATCTGCAGAATTGCATTCCCTGTCTGCCAACCAGATTTTCATGTTCTCAGGCAAAGTGCAAAGGGCTTGTTCCCCTCACCAAAAGGTCTGGCCGCCCTTGAAAGTAGTGACCTGATACCCACTCACCCACTTATGAAAATAAGTGCTTAGTTCAGCAATATAATCACATACACTTTCATCTGCCTTGCATTTGTTCTCACAAAACTTTTCTCGGTAAGCCTCAGGTGTTAACTTAAAACATTATCATAACCTAAACAATCAGTATCAGACAATTTAGAAACAACAGTTACAGCTTTACCATGGAGTAAGGGGATGAGGAACTGTACCCAGATCGCTCAGTCAGCATTATACTGTTTGCATACTCTCAAATATATGAACAAAACTATCAAAATCATCACATTCTTGGTACTGAGGAAGAAGTTTACTGACTTTCATTGCTTTGGGGTACAGTTACTCCCTTCCCCATTACCTCCATGACCCTGGTGAAGAGTCATCATTTCCATTTCATGTTGCTTCTGCCTCACATATTCTTTGACTTCCAAGCACTGCAGTCTCTTTACTGATTCTACTTACAACAGTTTGGCCTCCAGTTTAAGTCTCTAACTCTAGACAGATTTTTAAGTCCTCTGAGGAAAAGTTGAACTGTCCTGCTTCTGAGGGCCGCAAATTCCCATCACCAAACTAGTTATCGTCCTGGTTGATGGTCTGTGCTGCAGCTGTGGTTAAGGTTGAAATAATTTCCCCTTTAGTCATGTTGGCATTTCCCAGTCCTCTGGCTTGGCACATCTCAGCCAACTGGTTCCTTGTCAGCTTGCCGTAATCCTCTGCTGACATCTTTCTGCTGTCCCTGACTATCTAAGCTAGCAAAAAGAAAATAAATAAAACTACTGTGGTATGAAACTCTGAAAGCCTGCTGTGTGGCTGCTTAAGAGTAAGCATGTGATGATCCCACCACTTCCAACAATTAAATGCGACACCTACCACTGCTCCCAGTGTGTGATGGACACGAATATATGTCATTCCCAATGCTGGGCCAATCATCAAGGAGCCCGAATCCTCACCACTGACACTGGAGAGGGACGCCCACTTGGAATTCAAATGGATGCACTCAGTATTTCCAGATGCAGACCTCTCTGCATCCAGTATTATTTCCCTTAAGAGCATACAGGGAACACACTCAGCCTGGGGTCTGGATGTCTCTATATCTGTTACCCACCATATCTCCAATAAGACTCCCTACTGGTAGAGCTGTAGGGTTAAGTCCTCAGCCGAGTGTCCAAGCCAAGTCCTTCAGCACCCTCTCTGTAAATCCAGTGTTTTGTGTTCCTGCCAAGGAAGCTCCAAGTAGCTGACACACACACACACACACACACACACACACACACACACACACACACACACACACACACACACACACACACACACACACACACACACACACACACACACACACACTGAGAAGTTTGCTTTTTCACACACACACACACCTGGGAAAGGCTGGCACTGATTTACTAGCTATGCCTCCTTCTGCCCAGACTGTAAGGTAGATTCACTGCCACCAGACACTCCACAATCAAGTACTCTAAGGCCCCTTAACAAAGGGTGTCCAGTTATACTGTGTAATATTAATACTAATGCAAATGGTAGTAGTTCACCAAGACAGCTATGCCTTCTGGAGAGGCCCACAGTGTCACCAAATAAATATAAGTACTCTCAAAGGTTAGATACTCTCTGCAAGAACCAGCCACTAAAAGTTTTAAATATTTTTAATAATAAATCATAAAAGTACGTGAAAACACTAAATGTATATTCACATTAAACCACAGAGTTCAAATCACAGAAAATATTGAAAACAGCATTGATAAACTGAGGGTAATGCTACTCAATGCTAGAAGTCTAAATCTTAAAATGCACTCACTCGAGGCATTCCTTAAAATGGAGAACATCGATATCTGTGCAGTGACTGAGACCTGGTTCAAGGCTCCAGAGAGCACCCCCTGCACTACCAGGCTATAACTCATACCACACTTTTCGGCCATGTAACTGGACCGAAACACCAAAGGCGGAGGTGTGTCCATATTCATTAACGATATCCACACCTCCAGGCTAGTTGCTCAGCATAATGCATCCGAGGTTATCCAAGTGCAACTAACTCTGGGCAAAACTGCAATCCAAATTGTAGCTTGCTACAGATCCCTCACCATGATGCCCCAGGATTCCCACTCCTCTTTTCTTGATGTACTGGAAAATATTAGGGTTCAACCAAACACCCTAAAAATGGGCGACTTCAACTACCCCACCATTAACTGGGAAAACTACTCATGTACCAACTCCTTAGCTCAACGCTTTCTGTAATTCATAAACTCCAATTCCCTAGATCAACTTATCCACACCCCCACCAGGGGCAGCAATATCCTAGACCTAGTCATTACCAACATGAGTGACTGGTGTTCCACACCTGAAGTCAACTCCTCGTTGGTTCGATCCGACCATAAGCTTATCACCCTTGATATCCACATCCTGCCCCCACCACCCATTAAGGAAACCACTGTAAAAAATTTCTCCAAAGCCAACTTCATGCTTCTTAAGACAGAAGTGGTGAACTTCATGACACCCATGCAGATGGACAATAGAGTTATAACTGCTGAATCTTGCACAAATGCACTCTATAAGCACTTACACGAGTGCATAGATCATGCTATCCCAAACAGAACCAAAACGCTATCCTCCAAAAAAGGAAGCCAATCTGGTGGTCCCCTGCCATAAACAAACTGTACAACAGAAGGAAGAAACTGTTGCAAAAGAGAGTAAAATCCCATGAGTGGAGGAGCTTCCTGGTCAGCCTCAGTAAGAAGCTGAGATCCCTTATAAGATCCTCCAAAGCTAGCTATGAAAACAAAATCACCACTAAATCCAAGGACAACCACAAAGCATTCTATAGCTATGTCAAGAATCTAGATGGCAACACCCAGATCTGCTCTGAGTTACAGCACAAAGGCACAAAAATTACAGAACCAACTGATATTGCCAACATCCTGGCAGATAAGTTCAGTGCTAACTTTACCCCCCTCTCACCCCCTAAAAGGCCCATATCTGTACAGGAAGAATGCAGAGCCCCTGTAATCACAACTACGCAGGTAAAAGCTGCACTCTCTAAAGCCAAAAACACAGCATCCATGGGACCACTCATCATCCCAGACTGCATTTTACACGAACTTCAGAACGAACTGGCTCCCCACACCATGTTCAATAATAGCCTCACATCAGGCTTTGTGCCCATTGAAAGGTGCAATGCAACAGTTATCCCACTCAGCAAAGGGGGAGCCACCACTGATCCCGGGAACTCTCGACCTATTAGCCTGACGAGCCCGGTCTGCAAGGCCATGGAACGTATCATCATGGAGCTCATAAACAAAGACATTGGTAACCTCCAAACTCTGGATCCCACCCAGTTCTGGTTTATGAAAGGCAGCTCATGCCTCCTGAACCTGATTGACTTCTTTGAGGCAGTCACCAAAGCCGTGGATGAGGGTAAGGTGGTTCACACAGCCTATCTTGACCTCGCCAAGGCTTTCGACACCATCCCCCATTCTGGAATTATAGCTAAACTCACTAAACTAGATATAAATCCCTACATCACAAGATGGGTTGCCAACTGGCTCACTGACAGAACCCACACTGTAAAAGTTGCCGACTCCAAATCTGACCTCGAAGCAATGATAAGTGGAGTACCACAGTGTTCCGTCTTGGGATCTCTCATGTTTTGTATCTACTTCTCTGAAGTACAGGCTAACACAGAAGGCCTCTGCCTAATGAAGTTCGCATATGACTGCAAACTAGGAGCCATAGTTAAGTCCCCAAATGATGTGGACATCCTACAGAAGGGCCTCACTGAGACAGATGCCTGGTGTCAGAGCCATGGCCTCAAGCTCAATGCCAAAAAGTGCAGTGTCATCCTGTTTGGTAAAACCTCTGTACCCATGAACTACCACATAGGCAGCAATCTACTTAACACCGAATGTGTGATAAGAGACCTTGGGACCCAGGTGGACAGTAGTCTCTCCTTTGATAGTTACATCGCCACAGTAGTCAGGAAGTCCTTCTACATGGCACACCTCATCATAAAAGGGTTCTCATCCAGGAAATAAGAGGTAATTGTTCCCTCTACTGCCACTCATTAGACCCATTATAGAGTACAACGCCCCTTTTGGAATGTACCTCACAAGACATCTGCAACAGCTGGAAAGGCCACAGAAGTACCTCACAAAGAGGATTACTGGCCTCAAACAAATGCCCTACACTGACCGCCTCAAAAAACTCCAGCTTTACTCCGTAGCATATCGCCTACTCCGAGGTGATCTTTGCCTAACATATAAAGCTATGTCAAACCCAGAGCTGTTGGACATGCTACACCTAAAGAAATCCCAATCCCTCCAAGCTACACGCTCTAGGGACCTAAACCTTGTCACCACAATAAACAAGACACACTGAAGGGATAGATTCCTGTCCCAGAGACTTCCCATACTCTGGAACAAGCTACCCATCTATGTCAAGCAAAGTTCTTCATTAGCACTCTTCAAGAAAAATCGTGATGAGTGGATGGGAAATAGGAAATACACCCCGGGGATCACTTCTGTGTCTGCTTGACAGTGGCACAGGAAAATAACTTTCTTGGGTGGCATAAGCCATGGAACCTTGCTGGCTAGACTTACATAGGCCGTTGGGCCGATAGCCTAGTTACCTACCTATGAACCTATGGATAGACTCATACAAATAAAGAAAAACAGTCTGTAAAGTAAGCTTCACTATATTCCTGACTGAATGAATCTAAGAGAGTTTACTCTTCCCTAATAACTTACTTGAACAAGACAAGATGAAATACATGAGCAGTCTTTCTACTCAGACTTCCCAAACAGAATATTCTATATTCTAAGGTTACTCCACTCTAAAATATAATTTCCAAGATGACTTGCAGAATGACCTCATCTGGTCACCTGATTCTAGGTTCCCACAGTATCTCCTTTTGAAGTCTGAGACAGGAATTTTACACAGAGAGCTATAGTAGACATCCAAATGTTTATGGCAGTGCCCGGAGGCCTCCCCTCTTTTCACTGAGCTAATGAACAAAGTCTCTGTTCCAGACCCAGCATCTCTGGTCCTACTTAGCAGTGTAGGATGCCTTTTAATGGTTTAACAGCTCATTTACATTTCCCTTATTTTCTTAAAATAAGCCATCTGGTTAACCTTTGCTGTGCCAGTGCCCTCTATTAAAACATATACATTTAATTGAGTTACCATAATACATGTACATTTCTCTTCATTTCAGCAGGGTTTACTGTTGATACAGTATAACAGAATTAACGCAAGCAGAGCTCACAAATACATTTTCAGCACAAGCATCTGTACAAATCAGCTTGATATACAAATGACATACAATTATTTACAAAATTCCAGCTAGCTGTGTTGGCACAAGTCATACATCCACTGCCCTACTTCTCCCTTTCATGGTTGGCAGTACCTCCTATAATCACAGTGGATACTTCATAATTTAATCCTGGCCAACAATTAGCTTTTAATCTCAGTTGCCAGTATCATCCTCTCCTTTTGGTGTTTCCCATTCGGGGTCGCCACAGCAGAACAGTGGTCCCCAGAATGATTGGCAGTGGAGTTTTATAGTGTTGTGTTGCCAACCCGGCTCCCAACCTTCCACAGAAGGCACAAACTCAGTTGTCAGTATAATTCTCATTTTTCTAACTTTAGTGCTCATGGTCCTCTCCTGTCATCCAAGGGTAGTTGTTTAATTATAAAAAACTTAAATACATGTTGTGGATTTGCCTGTATATGTTTAAAAAGTGCGTTTGATTCTTTACCCTTTCTGATGTTATATACATGTTCTATCTTCCTTATGTAGAATCCAGGGCATGCATGACAGATAGCACAAAAGATCACTTTTGCACTATTGCAATCAAATTTTCCATTAATTTTAATTGTAAAATTATTAACACAGACCTCATTTGTGGTCGTAATATGTATGCAATAAGTGCAATGATAGCATTTTGTCATGCCCTTATTGGTATTATTATTATTAAAGTAATAACATTCAAGTAGTGATTTCAACTTCATACATTTCCTGAATATTAAGCCACGGTGGTGCAGAGGTAGCCTTGTTGCCTCAGAGCAAAAGGTTCTCCCATTCAATTCTCGGCTGGAGCACCTTCTGTGTGGAGTCTGCATGTCCTCCCTGTGGTCGAGTGGCATTCGAAAGACATGCATAGAATGGGCGTGCTGGCACCTCGGCACCCATAAAAAATCTACTGCCAATCATTAGCGGAACGGAGTTCCACTGTGGCAACCCCTAACCGGGAAAAGCCGAAAGAACAACATTTCCTGTATATTATATAAGGTCTAGTTCCAGTATTGTCCATAATATCTTTGTTCTCAGTTGTAATAGACTAGTTTTTCTCTAAAATATTCTATATCTTGTGATTTTCACCTGAAAATGTAGTGATAAATGCTGTTATAAGATTGTTACAATTGTTCATCAGGGCATGATTTTGTGTGCTTGTATTTTCCCCTGTCATTCTGCACTTATCACCATTACACAGAATGGGTTTGATCAACTTTCTTTCCCCTTTGTTTATGACCTTGTACATTGTATTGTCAATAAAATTGACTGGGTAGCCTCTCTTCGGGAACATAGATTTAGATTCAAACATTCATCCCAAAAATTGTCTTCCAAACTGATCATCCTCCCAGCTCACACAAACTGACCTTTCATCACATTTTGTTTCTGCGATAACATGCGTTCGCTGCTAAATTGCAGAAAACTGTTAAGAGTATGTTGGTTTGCAAAAGATTTTGGATAGAAATCTATTATTTATATTATCCTTCCTTAACCATATTTTCAAATAAGCAATGTGTTTGGTATTGGATGTGTACGTAAACTTCAAAAAGTTCGTACTCTGATTAATATAGTCAATAAAATGTAGGATCAGATCTTGCTTATCCTCCCAAAAAATAAATAAATCATCAAGAAACCTAGTGCAACATTTACAGTGGGAAAAGAATGTTGAATTAAGTAAATATTTCTTTTCCTGCTGAATCATCACAATATTAGCATACAACCCCCCCCCCCACACACACACACACATGGGGAGCCCATAGCTACTCCTCTATTTTGTAGATAAAGTTGTTTGTCATAAATAATAAAATTATTGTTAAGTACCATTTCAAATAGTTCTCATATAAATTGACTTGTTCTTGTGGAATGTTTTTATCAAATAAATATTGCAAGAACCATTCAAGACCAGTATCATGTGGAATAACAGTACAAAGGTCACATCATAGGATCGTAGGAGGTTATTAGGCTAATGGCCCTGGGGCCCTTGCAAGCCTAGCCAAGAGTTTATCCCCAAAAAAAGAAACCTCAGTCAGCACCTGTCACCTCTGTCAATGAGAGACAAAGGTGGAACCCCTTGGACAACTTTGTGGTTTCCCATCCACTCATCAAGGTTGCGCTTGAAGAGGGTCAGAGAGGTACCCTGTTTGACATGTATGGGAAGTCTATTCCAGAGGTGGGGAAGCCTCTAGGAGACAAATCTCTCACTTCAAAAGGTTTTGTTGATGTCACATATTAGATTTAAGCCTATCGAGTGGGTATTGCTCGAGGAGGTAGACTTACGGATATGGAGCATCTCTTGTAGGGCAGGGTCTGATATTGCCTTGTAGGTGAGACATAGACCACCTCTGAGCAATCTGCATGATACCGAGTCAAGTGATAGTGATTTGAGCCTGTCCACATAGGACAGGTGTTGGAGGCCATGTATTCTATTTGTGAGGTATTTCTGTGGCCTTTCCAGTTAGTGCAGGTGTTTGGAGAGGTACATACCAAACAGGGCGTTATACTCAATTATAGGTCTAATGAGGGAGGAGTACAGAGAGGTAATAAACTCCTTTTTTCTGGATGCAATCCTTTTACTTATGAGATAAACCAAATAAAAGGCTTTTCTAACCACTGCCGCCTTATGATTGTCGAATGTGAGATTGTTGTCAACCTGAGTACCCAGGCCTGTCACCACGACTTGTGTGCTTAGGGGGTTGCCATTGATGTGGTAATTAGTAGGGGCTGTGTTTTTGCCGAATGGTATGATAATACATTTTTTTGTGACCATTACTTTGGCACTGGTTATTTGTAGCTGTGAGACCCTCTTGCAGTATGTTAATGTCATTTGGGGAGTCAGTAACAGCACCCAACTTACAATCATCCACAAACCTGGTCAGCCACAAGCCCTTTGTCTTTGCCTGGATCTCTGAGAACTAGATGCCAAACAGTAGGGGTCCCAGGACAGATCCCTGGGAACATCACTTGTGACAGGTCTGCTGTCGGAGGTGGTGGCACCTATTTTGATCTTGTGGGTCCTATCTGTGAGCCAGTTGGCCACCCATCTGATGAGATAAACACCAAGTTGTGTTAGCTTTTTGATGATGCCCAAGTGGGGGATTGTATCAAAGGCCTTGGCCAGGTCAAGGTAAGCTGTATGTACTAACTTTCCCTCATCCAGGGACTTGGTGACAGTCTCAAAGAAGTCAACTAGGTTCCATAGGCATGATTTGCCCCTGACAAATCGGAATTGGGTGGGGTTGATTGTTTGGAGATTGCCCATGTCCTTGTTTTTGAGATCCATAATAATACACTTCATGGCTTTACAGATCAGACTTGTCAAGCTAATGGAGCAATAGTTTCCAGGGTCAGTAGTGGCACCACCATTGTGCAAGGGGACGACAATGGCGGTTCTCGACACTGCTAGAATGAAGCTTGTAATTAGGCTGTGGTTGAATAGGGTGCTCAATGGCGAGCTAGTTCTTGCTGGAGATGGTGCAGAATACAGCCTGGGATATTATCAGGTCCCATGGATGCTGTGTTCTTTGCCTTGGATAGGGACTTTTACACTTGATCTATGGAGATGTGAGGTGTGGGACAAGTATTGAGGATGTCAACTGGGCCTTTGGGGGGTGATAAGGGGGTGACGTTTGCGCTGAACCTATCAGCTAGCAGGTTGGCTAAGTCAGCAGGATCAGTGTAAGTGGTACCATTAAGCACTAATTCGGAACAAACTTGGGCTTTGCCATGGAGGTTCCTAACGTAAATGAAGAAGGACTTGTGGTTTCCCTTTGTTTTGGAGTCTAGTTTCAACTTATAATTGGCTTTGGAGTTTTTCACTAGTGCTCTAATTTGCTTGTTGAGGCAGAGGAGGGAGATTTTCCAGTTTGGAATTTGTTCCTGTTTACCCTTGGACAACAGTTTCTTCCTTTTGTTGTAAAGCCTGTTTATAGAGGATGTCCACCAGACAGGCTTGTGTTTCCTTGAGGAGCAGGTTTTAATTTTGTTGGGTATGGTTAAGTCCATGCAGTTGTACAGGTGCTTGTATAATGTACTGGCGTACTGTTCAGCATAGTTGTCTGCATCCTCTGAGGGGGCAGTGGTGTGAAGCTGCTGATACTCTCCCTTAGGAGGGTGTAGTCAGCTTTTGAGAAGTTTTTTAGCCTAGTTACAGCTGGGGAGGGGTTGGGTGGGATAGAAACTTCGAATGAGACAGACTGATGATCTTATCTCACCAGGGAAGAACATACTATGGGAGTGATGCAGCGTTCACCCATGTTGGTGAGAACCAGTTCCAGTTTGTTGTCACTCCTTGTGGGGGATGAGACCAGCTGGCTAGTGTGTTAGAGTTGAAGTCAAGGAATCGTTGGGTGAGTGCATTAGTGCAGGAATAGTTCGCCCAGTCTATGATGGGGTAGTTGAAATCACCAAGGATCATAGTGTTAGGGGGTACCTTGATGGAGTCAAGTAGGTCTATGTAGGAGAAGTGGGTGTCCTGAGACATGGAGGGGGGTCTATAGCTGGCTATAACTTGGATGGGTGTCTTGCCAACTGTCAGTTGCACCTGGAGTAATTCCAGTATGTCATGCTGGTAAACCTGTCTTTAATGAAGATAAAGACTCCACTACCCTTAGTCTTTCTGACCTCATTTTGGGGTCGGAAAGTGTGGAATGAGGTATAGCCTGGTAAGGCAGGGGTGCTCTCCATAGCCCTGACCCAAGTTTCTTTGATTGCACAGACATGGCATCTTCCAGTGTGAGGAGAGCCTCCAGTGAGTGCATTTTCAGATTAAGGCTCCTAGCATTGAGCAGCATGACCTTCAATTCGCTTTTTGACAGATCTTTCATATTGGAAGATTTGTCTTTGAGACATAGCCTAAAAAAGGCACAATGGGGAAGGCAAGAGCCTTGGCCAAGATCCGAAACCCCAGGGGTGATGGTGGATGCCATCTCTGGCAAAGCATCGAGGCTTGTCAACCATGTCCTCCCAGGCAGACAGATACTGGATCCCCTTGGAAAGACACAAGAAACTAAGCCAATTGTTGAAGTCAATCCTTTTTGTTGGTATTGTGGCATCATTCTTGGTGAAGGCAGGATGCTGCTCAGGGCCAGTCTCACACCAGCCTGGAGCACATACTCTGAGAGCTTAATCATATCTCTCTTCATATAGTCCAGGGAGGTACATCTAAAGTCATTCACACCAACATGGGCAATGACAGCGTCATACTTGTACCTGTTGTGGAGAGACTTAAGTGAGTGCGCGATGTGGCAAATTCTAGCGCCTGACAAGCACTGTATACTCTTGTTTACATGGTATATTGTCAATTATTTCCAGAAATGCCCATGAGTCATGGAAAACAAAAGGTTCTTGTTGTAAGAAAGTTTTAAATTTAAACTCCAAGAATTCCCCACATGGATATGTAATACTCCCTCTTCCATCTACTATTGGTTTCATTGGGGATTGTACTATATTTTTATGAATTTTAGGCTTTTTAGGCACACCAAAAATACTGGAATTTCTTGAAAAAATCAGCAATATACTATATAAACAAGAGTATACAATCTGAAGTAGTTAACTTCATTTGATCAGCAACCTGTGGGTTACGGATCCGATACGGATTCAAGCCGGCAGCATACCAAGCTAAAGATCCGAAACCCAAGCTCCACCCCCTTACCCATACTACCCCGCAACCTCCTTCCAATCCATAGATCTCGTTTGCCGCGGCTTTGCCAAGCACAGGATTAAGTATTTTACAGTTTCATAACTAAAACTTTGGGTACTTAGTTATTTGTGTGTGTGTGTGTGTGTGTGTGTGTGTGTGTGTGTGTGTGTGTGTGTGTAGTATTTTTCTCTTAGGTTAGATATTCTTTTTCTTATTACCTTCTCTATATCCCCCTTATTCTTCGTAGCTCTATCACCAGTAGGCCCCTTTCCCTTCAGGTGTGAGTGTGTGGTATGGCCGATAGCCAAAAACTTACTTTTTTAAAGTGTGCTGAGTGTGGCCATAAGCTGTCGCCAGCAGATGGTCACGCTCAGTGTGTTCTTTGCTTTAGGGTGGCCCATCTTCCCACAGGCTGCCAAATTTGTGCAGCCTTTAACCCCTGGGCTTTGAGAGACAGGAAGAATAAGCTGATTCTGGCAGGCCTTCTACCTGCCGAATCGGCTTCTTCTTCCTCCTCTCCCTCGGTAGCAACAGCCGCGGCTGTGGTTGCCCAACCATCTGGCCCTCCTCCCCTGGCTGAGACTCACCCTCCCACCTCATCCCAGGGAGATCGAGAGGCGAAAAAAGACAGGAAAGAGAGAAGGGAGAGAGAGAAAGAGAGAGAAAGGGACAGAGGGAGAAGCCACAAGCGGCGGGCCGAATTGGACCCCTCGGCCCCTCCCGACAAGGTTCTTCCTTCCCCATCGAGGACTTCCAAGCCTTCCTCCCCATGGCTTCATTCTCCATGCTTTTCTCCGGAGCCGGTGGAGGAGTCCCGACCATCTTCGAGGTCGTCACGTTGGCCCTCCCAACCGGCTTCAGTGGCCTCGTCCAGATCTACTAAAAGCCTCTCGGAGGCAGATATGGACCAGATGATGCGACTGCCATTGGTGAGCCCCCCTTGGACAGTCCCCCCGAGGAGATTCCTCACAAACACCTGTACAAAAGGAAGCCCTTGGACTCCCCTGAGTCCCTTACTGAGGATTTGGAGGAAGGGGAAGGTTCCCCCAAGTCACCCCTTGACGATGTCTCCTTCAGAGACATTATGGAAATGCTCCACCAAAGGGGGGGTGGTGTGCCAAAAAGCCTTCCTCGGATGAGTCGGTATTCCTGGAGGCATTAGACACAGGCCCATCTACCTCTTGGGTGTGTCCCCCGGCTGACCTTCTGGTCGACCTGATTACCACCAGGGTGTGGAAGGAACTGGACACTGTAGAGCCTATCCCCAGGAGGCCCGACAAGATTTTGAGCCCCCCTACAGACAAAGCTTCATGGAGCAAGGGTTCTCCTGTAGATACCATGGTGGTGGTGGCGGCCCGCAAAAAGGAACTAGCTCAGGACAGTTCCTCAGTCCATCCCCCGACAAGGAGTCACGGGCAATGGACTGCATTGGAAAGCGGATGTTTGCTTCAGCTACCTTCTCTATTAGGGCACTGAATTACTTGGCCCATGTTTTTAGACTGCAGCAGGACCTGGTTAAAGAGTATGCTGCGTCTCCCCCAGAGTCCATGTCGGCCGAGGATAAACGGACTTTCTCGGCACATATGGCCACTTTCAAATCAGTGTCAAATACATCTATGTGGCTACTCTCCCATGCCATGGAAGAAGCCACTAGAGCTAGCGGGTCCGGTATTGCCTTAAGGCGTCATGCCTGGCTTCGGCTTTGCAATTTTTCGGAACCTTTCAAGGCATCTTTCGCGAATGTACCCTTTGATGGTTATACCCTGTTTGGGAAGACCATCCGAGAGACGCTGGTCCAGAGCGAGAAAGACGGGAAAATGCTGTCAGCCATCAGAATCCGCTTCTCTACCCCTCAAAGGTCCTTCTCCAGGAACCAGTGAGGGCCGAAGAAGATGTGGTACCAGAAATCTCAGCAGGCCCGTAACGCTCAGGACTCCTTCTCCCCCAGAGGCAGAAGGGGACAAGGTGGACGCTGGCCCAGAGGCAGAGGGGGTCCGAAGAACTTCGGGTCACGGGAACCCTTTTCCAACCGACCCACACAGCAACCCTGAGGGATTGCCCAACTGCTCCCCTCTGGAGGCAGTCGGGGGACGTTTCTCGAGGCACCTGGCTCAATGGGAGTCCATTACGACAGATCGCTGGGTGCTTCAGATAATATCCAGAGGCTATTCAATCCCCTTCATAAACAAGCCCCTTTACTCAAGGTGCCTCCCAGATGTTCCACCCACTCAAAGGGAGGCCGCGGCTTTGGAAATAGAAAAGCTGTTAGAAAAAAGAGCCATCCAGCACGTGCCCCCAGACCAGTCAGGATCAGGGCATCTACTCCAGGTTCTTTTTGGTGCCAAAAAAGACGGGGGACTTAAGGCTGTTTCTCGACCTGTCAACAATGAACCTCTTCGTCGCCAAGGAGAAATTCCAGATGGTCACGCTCCAGTCCATCCTGCCCCTCTTGCAGGAGGAGCACTGGATGTGCTCCATAGACCTCAAGGATGCATACTACCATATACTCATGGACAGGCAGTTAAGGAGGTTTCTCCGCTTTTGGCTAGGGGCCAGTCATTACTAGTTGAGTGTCCTACCCTTCGGTCTCACCACAGCCCCCAGGGTGTTCACCAAGGTCATGGCAATTGTAGCGGCCCACCTGAGGCTCCAGGGCATACAGGTCTTCCCGTACCTAGACGACTGGCTCCTCACTGCCTCCACCAGGCATCTACTGTCTCTAGCCAGGGACTTCTACCTCCGTTTATCACCCCAGTTGGGGATCACTATAAATGTCAAGAAGTCGTTCCTTCAACCTGTTCAGGTTATTGACTCCCTTCAGGTCAAGGCTTTCCTAACACCAGACAGACTTCACAGCATGAATCTACATGTGCTAGCTCTTCTTCAATCTCCTGCTCCCCCAGCAGAGTTAGTCCTGAGAGCTTTGGGGTCCATGGTGTCAGTGATCAATTTGATCCCTTACGCTCTCCTGCACATGAGGGTTTTACAGTGGACTTTGCAAGTCCAGTGGTCCATTCTACATCATCCACTAAACTTGCCGATCCCCCTCAGCAGGGTTGGCAGGAACTCCCTCATGTGGTGGCTCCAATCCCGGGACCTTTGGGAAGGACGACCATTTGTTATGCCACTATCCCAGGCCACAGTGACCACGGATGCCTCCCGCCTAGGGTGGGGGGGGGGCATTGTGTGGGCAGGACTGTCCAAGGCACGTGGACTCATAGAGAGACTGTTCTGCATATAAATGTACTGAAGATGAGGGTGGTCTTTTTAGCATTGCAGGCCCTTCATGCCTTCCTTCCTCCGAGGACTATTGCGATCCAGTCAGAAAATATGTCAGTGGTCTGGTATATCAACAATCAGGGGGGAACCAGGTCCTACCCTCTTTGCCGAGAGGCCATGAGAGTTTGTGAATGGGCGATCTCCACCAACCACTTCCTGTTAGAAATGCACATTGCGGGTCGGTCCAACATTCTGGTGGAGAAATTGTGCAGAACTATTCTCTCCCCTTACGAGTGGTCTCTGAACTCTTCCGTAGTGGAACAGATCTTCCTCAAGAGGGGTCAGCCTTGCTGTGATCTCTGCGCATCGCCTTCCAATGTGAAGTGCAGCAAGTTTTTCACTCTAATTCTTCCCTTAGGGGAAGCCCCCAGAGATGCTCTAGTCCATGCTTGGCTGCTCGGTCTTTTTTATGCATATCCACCACTTCCGCTGATGACAAAATTTTTGCAGAAAGCTCATCGGTTGGGGAGCAAGATTATCCTCATGGCTATTCTGGCCTCGTCAAGTCTGGTTCCCCTGCCCTACGGTCTCATCTCATAGCTCCTCTCTGGATCTTGGATCCCATTTCAGATCTGATCTCTCACCCCTCGGGAATGACCCCTCCGAATCTGGACGAGCTCAACCTTGCAGCTTGGCTGATCCAGTTCCCTTAATTGCCAGGACTCCCGGTATCCCTTTCCTGGTCAAGTCCATTTGGGTGGTGGCACATACTCCCTCTACCAGGAAGATTTACAATAGTAAATGGAAACGTTTTTCCATTTGGGATTCACATAAGAACGTGGATCCTTTTACTGCTCCTATTCCAGCGGTTCTAGAATTCTTGTCTCATATTTTTCAACAGGGGGCCAGTTCATCTACTGTAAAGGTTCAGCTGGCTGCTATTTCCCATTTTCATATTGGGGACAACTTTGGTTCTCTTGCTGCTACTAGAATTTGTAAGGCCTTTCTAAAAGGTACCTTTCTGTTGAGACCTCCTATCAGAAATTCATCCCCACCATGTTACCTGACCTTAGTTCTTCAGGCGTTAGTATCGCCTCCGTTTGAACCTGCAGCTTCCGTTGATCTGAAGTTCTTGTCATGGAAGACTGCTTTTTTGGTAGCCATTACCTTAGCCAGGAGAGTGTCGGAGCTTCAGGGCCTTTCTATCAAACCTCCATACCTTGTATTTCACAAGGACAGGGTAACTCTCAGGACTAATCCCTCTTTTCTTCCCAAAGTGGCTTCCGAGACGAACATTAATCAATCCATTAATTTGCCAGTTTTTTCTCCAATTACCAGAACAAGGGGGAGTATAAACTTCATTTACTGGATGTTCACAGACAGTTACATTTTTATTTACACAGGATGGCTGTCTTTCATAAATCTGACCAACTTTTCGTCTCCTTTGCAAAACCCTTTCTAGGGAAACCGATTTCTAAAGTAACTCTTGCCAGATGGATTTCGAGTTGTATTCTCTTAGCTTATAGAGAATATGGCTTGCCAGAACCAATGGGAGTTCATGCTCATTCTACACGTTCTATGGCAACGTCTGCTGCATTCTGGTCTAGAGTTTCCCTAGATGGCATTTGTTCGGCGGCTACCTGGGCATCCTCTCACACCTTTATTTCTCATTATAAGCTAGATTTGGTGTCTAGAGGAAGGGCTGCTTTTGGCTCTGCAGTGCTCCGGAATATTCTTCCTTGAGGACCTCCCAAGATTTCGGGTAGCTGGAGACTCTATCCCACAGGTTGCTGATCAAATGAAGTTAACTACTTCAAATATAGAAGTTATGTACTCACCATAATGTTCCATCTGAGTAGGTAACTTAATTTGTCAGCAACCGTCCCCTCCCTCCTTCCCACTAACCTGAATAGTTATTTAGCTGAACTCGAGGTTTGGATGCTCGAGTTTTGTTTGTCTCTGAGTCAGGTTTTTCTCAGGTTGTTAGTTTGTTTTATTGTTTGTGCAGGTGGCAAACATGATCTGAGGATTGGAAGGAGGTTGCAAGGTAGTATGGGTAAGGGGGTGGAGCTCGGATCTTTAGCTTGGTATGCTGCCGGCTTGGATTCGTATCGGATCCGTAACCCACAGGTTGCTGACAAATGAAGTTACCTACTCAGATGGAACATTATGGTGAGTACATAACTTCTGTTTTATTACTATTGAAGTATGTGACCTTTGTACTGTTATTCCTCATGAGACTGGTCTTGAATGGTTCTTGGATTATTTATTTGATAAAAATATTCCACAAGAGCAAGTCAGTTTATATAAGCACCTGTTAGAAATGCTACTTAACAATAATTTTATTATTTTTGACAAACAACATTATCTTCAAAATACAGGAGTAGCTGTGGGCTCCCCATGTGGGGGGTTGTATGCTAATATTGTGATGTTTCAGTGGGAAAAGAAATATTTAGTTAATACAACATTCTTTTCCCACTGTAAATTTTAAACTAGGTTTCTTGATTATTTATTTTATAGGAGGAGAAGAAAGATTTGATCCCACACTTTACTGATTATAATATAAATCAGAGTACAAACTTTTTGAAATTTGCGTATGCATCTAATACCGAACACATTGCTTATTTGGACATATGGTTAAGAAAGAATAATATAAATAACAGATTTCTAGCCAAAGGTTTTCACAAACCAAAGTACCTTAACAGTTTTCTGCATTTTACCAGTGAACACCTGTTATTGCAGAAAAAAGCTGTGATTAAAGGTCAGTTTCTGCAAGCGGTGAGGATGATCAGCCTATAGGACAATTTTTGGAATGAACGTTTGAATCTAAAATCTTTGTTCCTAAAGAGAGGCTACCCACTTGATTTTATCGACAATGCAATGTAGAAGGTCTTAAACAAAAGGGAAAGAAAGTTGTTCAAACTCATTCTGTGTAATGGTGATAAGTGTAGTGTGATAGGGGAAAATACGAGCACACAAAATCATGTTCTAATGAGCAATTGTAACTATCTTAAAACAGCATTTATCACTACATTTTCAGTTGAAAGTTATAAGATGAATATTTTAGAGAAAAAAAATGGTCTATTATGATGGAGGACAAAGATATTATGGACATTATTGCACCAAACCTCATATAATACACAGGAAGGGTATGAACTTGAAATCATTATTTGAATAATGTAACTAAGAATAACAATAATAATAATCATAATAATAATAAAAATACCAATAAGGGCATGAAGAAATGCGGTTGTTGCACTTATTGCACCCATATTACGACCGCAGATGAAATCTGTTTTAATAATTTTACAATTAAAATTAATGGAAAATTTGATTGCAGTATGCAGGAGTCATCTATTGTGCTACCTGTAATGCCTGCCCTGGATTCTACATTGGGAAGATGGAAGGAAGGACTTAAAGATCATGTTTACGAACATTTATATGCTATCAGAAAGAGTAGAGAGTCAAAAGCACTTTTTAAGCATATACAGACAAATCCAGGGCATGCATTTAAGTTTTTTTATAATTGAACAACTACCCTTGGATGATTAGGGAGGACCATGGGCACTGAAGTTAGTAAAATGAGAATCAAACTGTCAACTGATATTACACGCTAATTGTTGGCCAGGATTGAAAGATAAAGTATCCATTAAGTGTCTTTTACAATTAAAGGCTACTGTTGGATGAAAAGCACTTATTTCTTAAATAAAAAGTCTCTTGTTATATCCCGTTTGGATTTTTAAGTACAGATTTGTTTACTGAAATGCAATATAATCATGTGGTTTATTTGCACCTACGGTTGCAGAGGGTGTTTAACTGGGAACCAATCAAAAGAGACACATCGAGTATAAAACTGGATGATTTTGTTTTATCGTTCATCTGAAGAAGTTTTTATTTGCAAAAACGAAAGCACTTATTTTATAGTGCATGATTTTATTTGCCAATGTTAATGCTGTTTGGATAAATAAAGTGGTTGTACCAGAGTTCTTTCAGTCTGGAGGAGTTCTTGAACTATACGTTACATTGTTTCTGAAATTTGGACTAGTTTGTTTTTCGGTGTTTCCATGTGTAGATGACCGGCTCATCACTGCTCCAACCAGACATCAGCTGATCCAAGTTTGGGATTATGTACTCCATTTATGCTTCCATCTGGGCATTTCAAACAACTACAACAAATCTCACACTGGAGCCAGTGCAGACATTGGAATTCATTGGTGCCTCATTCAATACGATCACAAAAACAGCATCTCTCCCTTTGTCAAGAGTTGAGACTATTCAGTTCCAGGTCAGAAAGATCATCCAAATCTCTTCTCTCTCAGATTGTTTAATCCTTCAAGCTTTAGAATCCATGTCAGTAGCAATAATCCTAGAACCATTGTCAAGGTCCCATATCAGAATTTTTCAGGGGCAACTCAGTAGTCCATTCTTCACCAACCCCTGTCCACTCAGATAAAAGTAACTCAAGCTTCCAAAAAATATCTCCCATGATGGATACATTCTAGTTAAGTGCAAGGAGGACACCCCTCTGTTCTTCCCCAGCCCAAGACCATAGTGACCACATATGTCTCTCAGATATGATGGGTGGGCACTTCCTGGGAAAGACAGTCCAAGGCATATGGTCCCCTAAAGAGGCCAACACACATATCAATGTTCTGGAAATGAAAGCTGTCCTTCTAGCATTGCAGGCCTTCCAAGACACTCTCCCTACCTGACTAGTGGGATTCAAACAGACATGTCAGTGGTCTGGTACATTAACAAACAAGGAGAAAACATATATTATCCCCTGTGTCAAGATTTGTTGAGAGTGTGACAATGGACGATCTCATCCAATCGATTTCTGATAGCAACGCACATTCCGGCGAAGTTCAACATGGTTGCAGACAAGTTGAGCAGGTCTATTTTAATGCCTCATGAGTGGTCTCTGAACATGAAGTTGACAGAGAAAATACTCTCTCGATTGTGTCAACCATTCTGCGACCTTTTCACATCCCCTCTCAACAAGTGCAGCAGGTTCTTTGCCCTCACCCCCCCCCCCACAGAGGGAGTCACCGAGAGATGCTGTACTTTAAGATTGGCCTGCCGGTCTCCTTTATGCCTAACCCCTCCTTACCCCTAATCCCCAAATTTCTTCCGAAAGCATCTCAATTGAAGAGATCCTTATTGGCCTTGACATATCTGCTTTCCTTTCCCTTGGCCCCATTTTACTCATCCTCCATAGTCTCTGGATCCTTCTCCAGACCTTCTGTCTCACCTGATGGACTTGATTCACCCAGACTTTCCAGGCCTAAAGTTGACTGCATAGTTTCTCCAATTTTGTTTATTGCTAGACAGACCAGACTGCCCTCCCCGGTCCATCACATTCTTTTGTCACCTTACAAAGCTTCCACTAGGAAACAGTACAAAGCAAATGGAAAAGAGTCATAATTTGGGCACAAGAAAAACAATTAGATCCTTTTTCCATTTCTGTAGCTAAAGTTCTGGAATTTTTAGCCTCAATTTTCAATGAAAGAAATAGCTCTTCTACTGTTAAAGTATAGTCAGTTACCATCTCCAACTTTCATATAGGAATAAATAATTAGTTTCTAGTGTTCTCCAAACTGTGGAGAGCTTTTATAAAAGGAACCTTTCTGCTTAGACCTTCAGTTAAAGACCCTACTCCCCTTTTTGATTTAATTGTAGTCTTGCAAGCTCTAACCCAGTCTCCATTTGTACCTTCTGGTAAAATGGAGCTAAAATTTCTAACCTGGAAAACTATCTTTTTAGTAGCTATTACCTGTGTCAGAAGAGTTTCAGAATTATAGGCCTTGTCTTCTAAACCCCCTTATTGGACTTTTCATAAAGATAGAGTATCCTTGACAACTAATCCTTCCTGAGGTTGTGTCAGAGGCTAATATCAATCAAGTGATCAATCTGCCAGTCTTCTTTCCAGATTTTTCAAACAAAGGACAGTAAATGTTACATCTGTTGGATATTAACAGACAATTATGTTTTTACTTGCATAGAATGAAAAATTTTAGAAAAACAAATCAACTGTTTGTGTCCTTTTCAGATTCAAAATTGGGTAAATCAGTGTCTAAAGTAACATTAGCTAAATGGTTGACTGATTGTATTACATTTGCTTATAATACTTTGGGCATGTCCTTACCCAAGAACATATTCCACAAGATCATGGCTACTACTTCAGTTTTTTGTCTAGATCTTCTCTAGATGATATTTGTGCAGCCACAACTTGGGCTAATCCTCGTACCTTTATTGCTCATTACAGATTGGATCTGGGAAACATTTGGTTTAGTGGTGCTCAGGAATATCCTTCCTTAGAGTCCTCCTGGGATTGAGGTAGGTGGAGACTCTGTCCGAAGAGTTGAGGAACAATTGAAATTTGTCAACGTCAGATAAAGAAGTTATGTAATCACGTAATGTTCCATCTGTGTTGTCCATTTTCATTCTTCCTGAACTACCCTCCCACCAACCCCCCTCCTTGTTGTCTTTTGGAAGGGTCAAAGATGCTAAGGAACCTTGTTCCTTTGTTTGAGTCCCAGAGTTTGCTAGTTATCTTACTGTTTTATTCCTTCTGAGTGCTATACAGATGTAAGGAGCAGCAAACAAGATATGAGGTATGTTAGGGTCTAGGGCATTATGGCAAAGGGGGAGCTCAAGAGCTTTCCATGATTCGCAAGCTAGTAGAAGCAGCTGAGTTGGATCAGAGGATGGGATCAGAACCCAGGAGCTGAAGAAGAATGAAAATGGACAACACAAATGAAACATAATGGTGAGTACATAACTTCTTTCTTTGGGTCTCAGTAAGAGTGACACAGGTAACATACACGGGCTTAAAAATACTCAGCACAAATGCAGGAAACAACCACAATATATGTCTCCCGTTTCAAGAGGAATGAATTTTCTCATTATGACTGCCATTAAAGTCAAACTTGCAACTTACGACAAGTCAGATAGGTTTTGAAATTCAGATTAACTTTTTAAAGGTAAGTCTTTGATGAATCTTTCAGTAGAAGCATCTATGTTAAGTTGTCTATCTCGCCTTCGTTCATGCTCATTGGGAGGGATCGGAGCCGATCTTCTGCTGCAACTCGGCCATCTTCAGTAGCTCGAGAGCTGTTTACTGGCTCAAGGCTACCCCTTATCCCATAATGCCTAGCGATAGCTACCAGATTTTGTTTGCCGCTTCAGCTGCGAGGTGTAATTTTTCTTGCTCAGGCTCGTATAAAGTTTTTTGTATAATTTTCTTCACTAGATTTCAACCCTTCAAGTTTTTTATTGTTAACGATAGTCTTGTTTTGTGATAGTTACTTTGTTAGCTTGTAGTATCCCTCCTGTTTCTTGTAGAACTCGTTTAACTTAGAGAGTTCTCCCCCCACACCTCCCCCCTACCTCTCCTTGTCAGGTTAGCCATTTAAGTTTAGAGGCTTTTCCTTCTACCTTTCTCTTATAGGCTAGCCGTTTAAGTTAGAGGCTTTCCTATTCTCTTTAAAAAAAAAAAAAAAAAAAAAAAAAAAACCTTTAACGGTTAACGGTCTGAAGAAGCATTAGTGAAAGCGCTTACCATTTTTTATACAAATAAAGGTCAACGTTTTGGATTTTTATACTTTATCTACTTCATTTACTTGCGCATTTCTGTGGACTTTCCATGGTAGTAATTTTTCAAGCCTTTGGTTACCTCTCAGCGTCATTTATTGGATTATTTATTGGGTTTCTTGTCTGCAGAGAGGTATTTACACCGTTGGGAACGACATTTTTGTTACTGTAATTCATTTGCTCATATATGTAGAGATTTTAGATTTACTCTTTTGCTTGTTAATAGGGTGATACGTTTATTTACCAAATCTAACAAATATTTTAACTTTTTGTACCAGCTTAATGTACCACTCATCTGTAGTAGTAAGTTAGGGAGTAGGCCTTGTTTTATAAAAAAATAAAACAAAATTTCTATACAGCGTGAATTCTTGAATAATGAAATTGATCAGTCTAGGTCAGATCATTTAAGTACATGCTCAGTTTTCCTTAAATTGCGTAAAATTATTTCTGATGCTGTCAGTCTTCATTTTATCCTTGACATATGGGTTCGGTTTTGAGCATCGGACCTGACTCTGTCATTACTATAGCCTGCGAGAACCAAAAACTTTTGAACTTAAGGCCTACCCAGAATGGTCCTTTCCAAATTACCTCAGATCTTGTTTGCCACTTCCTATGACAGACACATCTCCAACAGCTCTCGAGCTAAGGAATTTTTTTTCTCTTCTATTTTTAACTAAAGTCTTGTCTGTAAACAGATTTTTTCTCTTATTAATAATTGCAGTTGTTTTCCTTTCTCTCGAGCTAAGGAATTTTTTTTCTCTTCTATTTTTAACTAAAGTCTTGTCTGTAAACAGATTTTTTCTCTTATTAATAATTGCAGTTGTTTTCCTTTCTAGTTTACCCATTTTAAAATAGCTTCTTACCTTTCTGTGTTTCTGTATTACACTTCAGTGTTTTCTTCAACTACCATTGTTGGGAAGTCTCTTTTCTGTGCCTTCAGATACCCTCTTCTACCATCGTTGGTAGTTTTCCTTTTTGTACCTTCAGGTATTCTCTACTCCCATAGTTGGTACTTATATCTATGTTTTCCTTTATTTTCTTTCAAAAAAAAGTGTGCTGTACATGTATATTTTTTTTCCTATCCAGTATTCTCTAAGTATATAGTGTGTGTGTGTGTGTGTGTGTGTGTGTGTGTGTGTGTGTGTGTGTGTGTGTGTGTGTGTGTGTGTGTTCATGTTCACTTATTTTTCTTGGTGCGTATCATGGCTGATAAGGGCAAACGCACTTCTGGTTTTAAGAAATGCCTTAAATGTGCACAAAAACTGCCCATTTCTGATGGGCACTCCCTCTTTGTTTACTGCCTGGGCCTGGTGCACTTACATGAAGATTGTTCTATCTGCCATAGTTTCATTCACTGGGCCCTGGTAGAATTTAAAAAGAAGTTAATTTTGAAGGGGATGATAAAATCTGCCTTTGAAGAGACCATCTCTGGTCATGGCACAAAAAGTAAAACTGACGTTTCTTCCCATTCTTCATCCTCCTCTTCTTTTTTGAAAGTTGACAAAGCCAAGAAAAGGAGTCAGTTGGTGCCAGCTTCTCCCTCAGCCCTGACGACTTAGAGACTTAAAACTTCAGCTCCCTCTGCTACTGTGGAACCTGTATGGACTTTAATAGATACTTTGGTTTCATCCTCGGTGCTGACAGTGTCTCCCTCAAGGGTGCCAAATTTGTCGGCACAGACCCAAGGCCAGACCATGGAGCCCATAGTCTCAGTGCTGTCTGTTACTACAGTACCGATGTCTACAGCCCCTACAAAAAGCACTGAATTTTCATTCCTAGATCGTCCTAGTACCAGATATTCTCAATCCATTGACCCTTTTGCAGGTCAGTTACCTAGCCCTTTTTTGGAATGACCAAGATCTCCTTTTACCCAGTATATTCATTCCACCAAAAGCTTTACAGACTCAGATGTGTTGAGACTGGAAAATCAACTCTGTGCAGCGAGGGGATTTCAGGTGTATCCTCAGTTCTAGCCCCTTCCGGTGCCGGAACCCTTCCTTCTTCAACTCTAACTAGTCTTTTTTTCTCTGACCTCCTTTGAGGCATTAGCAATCCCAGCTCAGACCTTACTGGTGCTGACTGTTATGGTCCTGTTGAGATCTCCATCTCTGGCACCGATTACTACCCTGAGTTCTTCAGCTTTTTTGGACCCAGAGACCTCTCAGGGTCATGGCTATGCTGCTGGCTGTGGAGGGGCAAGACTCCACTCCAATTTTTTTTGGAGCCATCGCTGCACTTTGGAGCTTCAGCATGCATTAGCTCGATCCTGGATTTGGCTTTGTGGGCTGTCTGTTTGGAGTGGGGGGAGACCACAGTTCTGAGGCAGTCCTTCTTGGTTCCAGGCTCTCTTTTCCCTCTTTGTGGGGACCAGCTTTCCAAGGCATGGAGAGGGCCCTGTCCATTGTGGGCATTCAGTTGGCTCCACAGCCGTCATAGCAATTCCCCGGTCCTTCCTCTTGTCCAGAGTCTCTACCAGCTCCAACACCAGGACAGCGACCATTGAAGCTACAGGATTCACCTATGAAGGTTTTATCCTATTCTGATACCTCTCCAGATCATCCCACTGAAGAAGTTACTCAGAAAAGGAAGTGTAAGATGAAACACCTAGATTCCCCAAAGGAATCTGTCACAGAGGACACAGATTATGATGAAGGGAAGGGTACCCTATGGTTACCCCCAGAAGACGTCACCTTTGGAGACATCTTTGAGATCCATAAGAAGAGGGGTGCCTGGACATCCCAACAGCCCTCCCCAGAGGAATCAGTGTACCTGCAAGCTTTCGGTGCTTGACCATCTACCACTTGGGTAACTCTGCCCACTGACAGGCTCATTAAGCTGATCTCATAGTGGCCATGGACGGCAGCTGACACTGTAGAACCCATCCCCAAGAGACCAAGCAAAATTCTAACTCTCCCAAGGCTAATTGGTTTTGGGCAAAGGGATTGGTGGTAGCGGCAGCCACAAAAAAAAAGAACTGGCAGAGGAAAGTTTCACTATCTTTCCTCATAACAGAGAGTGTCGGGTGATGGATAGGTTTGGCAAGCAGGTTTACACTTCATCAGCCTTTGCATGATGGTCTTTGAACTTTATGCACAGTTCACCAGACTTGAAAGGGTTCTGATTAAAGAGTTGTCAGATACCCTGAGAACCCGTATCTGATGAAGTCCAAGATAAGGTTGCTTCTCAGCTGGCCACCCTAGAGTCCTTTTCAAATTCGTCCATGAGGCTCATAGCACATGCAGCTGAAGGGACAACTAGAGCAGCAGGATTGGGTGTGGCCATAGGGAGACATGCCTGTATGCACTTGTACAAATTTGCGAAGCCATTCAAGTCTTCATTCGTCAGTGCCCCCTTTGATGGATTGTCCCTTTTTGGCCTAAAGTTCGAGAAACTTTGTCTAGGTGTGAAAAAGATGGAAAATCCCTTTCTGCAGTGGGCTTACATTTTTCTACTCATCAACGCTCCTATTTTAGGAACCAGAGGAGTGGGAAAATGTGGTTCAAAAAGTCCCAAGGACATTTCCATGACACGTGTGGTAGCGGCTCCTCCGGGGGCAGAGGGGGATCTTTAATGGAAGATGCCATCCATGTGGCAGATGTGGCCTGCAAAATCAGGGTTCCAGGGACACATTTCTTGAGGAAACCCTACCAATGCTCCTGAAAGGAGGCCCAATTGCTTTCCTCTGAAAGCAGTCAGGGGGGTGTTTATCCTTGCATCAACATGACTGGCTTCAGATAACTTTGGATGTTTGAGTGCAGAGGATCATAACCAGAGGATACACCATATCCCCCTCCCACAACTCCAACAAAATCCCTGACATTCCGCCCAATCAGAGAGAACCAGTACTATTAGAAATTCAAAAGCTGCTAGAAAAAAAAGAGTCATCCCAGAGGTCACGCCAGACCAAATAGAGTCCGGAGTTTTCTCAAGATTCTTTTTAGTGCCAAAAAAGACAGGGGACTGGAGACAAATTTTGGATTGAAGTGTCTTGAGCAAGTCCATTTGACAGACGAAATTCTAGATGTTCACAGTTAAGTTTATTCTCCCATTTCTAGGGAAAGGCGATTGGATGTGCTCAGTAGATCTTCAGGATGCATATTACCACATAAAAATGGACAGGCGCTCCAGAAGATTTCTCTACATCTGGCTAGGAGCTAGTCATTATCAGTTCAAAGCTCTGCCCTTTGGCCTCACCACAGCCCCCTGGATGTTCACCAAATGCATGGCAGTAGTAGCAGCAGCTCACTTGAGACTGCATGGATTCCAGGTGTTTCCACACTTAGATGACTGGCTGATTACCAGTCCCACCAGGCATCTTCTAGAAGAAGCAAGAGACTGTCCTCCAGACCTGTAGCAACCTAGGAATCACTGTAAAGTATGAAAAATTGCAACTGACTCCTACCCAAACTTTAGAGTTCATGGGAGCGGTACTAAATACCAATTCTTGTATAGCTTCCCTCCCTTATCTAAGATTGCAAAAAAATCAGGACCCAAGTGAAGAGAACTGTTAGAAGCAAAAAAGTAACCACCTGATTAGTCTTACAAGCCTTAGGGTTGATGGCGGCGGCCATAACATTAGTTCTCCTGGCAAGATTTCACATGAGAATTCTTCAGTGGCTTCTATCATCCCAGTAGTCCATACCGCATCAGCCAGTGTCAGATCAGATTTTGATTGCCAACCATTGCAAGAAAGACCTAGCTTGGTGGATTCATTCAGATGAAATTCTTTTGGGCCCCTTTATCCCATCTTACCCCCAAGCCATAGTGACCATGGATACCTCCAGGATGGAATTGGGGGCATATCTGGGCAAGACTGTCCAAGGGACTTGGGCCCCCTTAGAGGCCAATTTGCATATCAGTGTCCTGGAGCTGAGGGCAGTGCTTTTAGCATTGTAGGCCTTACAGCATAAGAAAATTTTCCCTTTTCCCCACAGTAATGCAGTCTCAGAGTTGGTATATAAAAGTAGAGGGTTGTGGGAGACGTAGCCCCCCACTTTGTTGGGTTTGATATACTGTGGTATGTGAGTCTGTTGGCATTTGGCCGAGGCATTTCCTTCCCTGGGAAAAACATTTGCTGATGTGAGCGTTTGAGGAATGTCCATTCTGTGATTTTGGTTCAATGAACAGCCGTTGGCTGTAATTAGACTTCAACTAACTGATTTAGACCAACTTTATGATATCTAATAATGCTCTTCTTACCCCAATTAAAAAAGCAACTCTCAACCTCAAATGTCTTTCAAAATGTGTATATTGTGAGACAGAAAATGATATTTTACATATTTTCCGGTAGTGCAAAAGGTGCATAATGTATGGAATGTTCTTTGAAAGAAAATACATTTCCAATTTTAGAATCCCTAGACTGGAAATTTGCAGTTTTATGTATTTTGCATACAAAATGACATAAATCCAATTTATACATATTAAGCATATGCTTTCCTTTATTTAAATTTTTTATATCTCAAAATTGGCTAGAGTTCAAAGTTCCTAATTGGAAAAACTTTGTAGAAATAGCCTACAAGCACCTAAAATGCATTAAAATAAAATCTGTGAATTCCAAGAGCAAAACTAATTTTTTTTTCTTTTGTCGAAGTACCATTTTTTTAATTCTAACACAAATACATTTTTAAACTACTTAGACTATATATTTTCTTGGACTATCCCAAAAATGTTATTAAGTTGTGTATATATGGTATAAATGTCTTAGCCTTTCTTTTCATTTCTGTATTTTGTTTAGAAGTTTTATTAAATTGTAAATGATATAACAGCAGTGAAAACAGTGTACATAATGTAAATAGTTTTATTTTAAGATAGCATAGATTAGAAAAGTAAGTTCTATTTTTGTCTGTTTTGTTATTGCTCCTTATATATGTAGCATTGTTTTACTTCCCAGTTACTTGTTAAACTGTTAAAAAATAAAAATGTACTGGTGAAAAAAGATGTTTGGGGACAAACTTATTGACAGAAATTTTAAATGCTTATTGTGATACATTATCAGTGTCAGATTGTTATCCTGGCTGGTGTTCTCTCCCTGACTTGATGGATCTTGACTGTGGTACCCACCCATCAAATCCAGTTGTGCATAAAAAGAGAAAAACATATGCCTCAGCCTATGGTTAATGATTCTGTCAGGGCCATGGCTTGTCGTACAGACTACTTACCTTTTGCCTCTTCTCCCTCTAGTGTAGCTTTTATGACCACTATGAAATGGGGTTTAGACACATTCTCCAGGGCTGTTCCAGTACCTGCACAGGTATGGGAGAACCAAACTCTTTAGGTTCAGGAATAGTCCATGTTAAGAGACCCCTTGCCAGACATAATAACTGTCCCCAAATATTTTATCTAGTAGTGATGTTCACAAAAAAAAAAAAAAACAAATTCATCATACATCTGATAATCAGATTATAGCTGCTTATAAGGCTGATGTGGTTTCCATGGCTAAAAATGTTCTACAGACATGTAATTCTGGTAGTTGTGTTCCTATACATGGCTCTAGTGCTACTTTGGCTAGAAACTTTTCCATTGTTTCAGAGAATGATGAGGAATCTGATGAGGACAATGATGATTTCCTGGTGGACACTCAGTCCATTAACTCTGATTCTTTGGAAGGTGATCCTGAGCTCAAGTCCAAACAGGTGTTCACTTTTCCTCAGATGGTTGCTAGATTTAGTGATACTTTGGGAGCAGTCAGGAATAACCCTAGAACTAGGCAGGGTATATGACCTTATAAAAGACAAGATTCCCAATTCTGTGGTTCTCCCTCCTGTCTTACTGGCCTTGGAAGATATTTATAGAGCTGTCTGCAGGATGTCAGTATCTATTCCAGCAGTCTCAGAGAAAATATAGCGTCATCTCTGATACAGGTCTCTTTTCTTATTTCAGTTCTGACCCAGCTGCTTGTTCAAATAAAAAGTCTTTAGCTTCATCTTATTTAGCACCCCCGATAAAGAGGGAAAATTGTTAGATCTATCACAGGCCAAAAATCTACTTATCCCACAACCTCACCTGTTACCATCCAGACCTCTCAAGGCAAACTGTTAACTTCTGACTATCTCAAGGAATTCAACCTCTGCCCTTGTACCGCAAACCTCAACTGCTCTCCCCAACTTACCCAAACCCTCTCCTTTTATCCTCTTCTGTTTTAAGAAAATTGCATGCAACAAACTTGTTCCCATACTAGAAAATATACCCTTGGATGCATCCCTAGTGTAGGCAACCTACTCCCTTTGTTTATATCACTCTGCAAAGCTTCCTTACCACATCTCTTTTAGATATTTCTAATCTCTGCTTAACTTAAAGTACAATAACATACATATGGAAAACTGCTCTTGTTAAACCACTTCCCAAACAGCCTCAGCCAGAAAATGCCTCACACTCTCCCCGAATTCTCCATCCTCCCTTCACTTAGGAAAATATTTGAAAAAGTAATTTACAGTCAACTTTCCACTTATGTCCAGCAATACCACCTCCTCACTGATTAACAGCCTGTATACTGGACTGTCTGGAGCACAGTGACTGCACTTTGGTCACTTACAGATATCTTTCTAAAAATTATGTAAATTGTTTTTCTGTGTTTATACAAGTTCTTCTACGTTTGTGCACATTTGTCTGTATTTGGGAACATTTCTTGGGGTTTGTAAAATTATTTCCAAGGATTCCTGATATTGCAGGATTCTGCCTTTTGTTGTAAAGCATTTTTACTGTGCTTGAGTTCAAAATCAGTTTGTTTTACATTACAGAGTTTTATTCTGCACTCTAAGGGGTGCAGAGGGCTGATTCAACCCATCCAAGTTGGGAACTGCTGGTGGAAGGCTTATTGTGTGTTTATCTGATTGGCCTGGGGGGCTCAGCTAACAACTTGCACCCAACTCTAATTATGGTATTGAGTATTACATCAGCTCCTTGTGAGGCTGCCATTTGTAAACTGTTTTTGCCCTCTGTCAACACTTGGCACTATAAGTGTAGCAGTATAATAACAACAGTGTTTGAAACTATGGTGCCAGATTAATACAACGGAAATGTCAGTTATGGTGTATTTAATAAAAAGATGCAGAAATAATTAAGAAGTTAAAATTCCCATGAAAATGACATTCCAAATCATCTGTATAAAATTTACAATCCTATAATTCACTTCCCTCCCCCCAGCTTGACCCCAGTATGCTAAGTGTGCAGTAGTAGTATATTCATATGAAAACATCTTTCAAAGTCATCAGTATAAACTTTGTTGGAAAAAATGTGTAGATGCATTACATGTATGATCTTTGTCTAATGGACACAGTAAATTGGCTGTTAATGATATAGAAATTGGTAAGGGAATAAAGCCACAAGGAGGACAACAAACATTTCTTAACAGCTTTAACAATCATTTAATATTTACTAGAGGACTTTGCTGCAAGCTGCAGCATATCCTAGAGTCAGCAACTGAAAAAAAACAAAGCAAGAATGGTGTGCATGTTGTAGTCAGAGAATTGTTAAATAATTTTTATCAGTAAAACAAATCCCAGTAATACCAGCAAGACTGAATTAGCTACTGTGTTGTTTGCTTAGGTAGAGTTAACAAAAGGAGGGAATATTTACTGAATGGTAGAAGTGGATGAATGAATTATTTTGAAATATAGTATAGTGAATGCACCGCATATGAGGACTTGTGTGATTTCATATTTGAAGGCTCACAGAAGGCCTCTTTTATAATTACATGTGTTTGAAACAAGCTCACAAGTTTGTTGTAACAATTTGCCTTGCATGTAAATTGTTTTGGAAAGCAGCCCAAAGACAGTGTGAAGCTCATAGGATTCCAGAATTTGTGGATGTACCATACTGGCATGATAATGTGTCTTTAGTAGCTCAGTACTGGAAATCACTGGACCAGCTGAACTTTCCAGAATGGGATCTGTTTGCTATCTGCCAGTTCTATGGGGACGTTTAAGGATTTTTCTCATCTACTGTATATTCCATGACTTGAAAGAAGTGCCTGTACTTTGAACATATTATATGATTCTGTTTGAATCCACTATAGAGTAGATTTGATGTATGAGAAACTTACTAGTTAGTGTGGGCATTATAGTAACTGTACTTTTATATGCTATTGTAAATAAAGTTTCTATGAGTCTAGGGTTATTTGTGCTTGGAAATGACCATGTCATTATTAATGTTTTAGCAACAGATTAGATAAATTTGTTTCTTACCATTAAACGTTTTGGGGGTAAAATGTCCGGCTTCTGTGCCATATTGTTTTCTGCTCAGTGGTATGCTGTTTTACTGTTTATTAATTGCTTTGCTTTGTTTGTGTTAATGTTTAGTGAGTGTATTTGTTAGTAAAGCTGTTAAAATATTTTTCTAACTAATGAGGGGCACTAGGAGCAGAAAATATCTTCTCACATATGTTGATGACTTTCATGAACCTCATTCTATGGGGAGACTTTAATCCCAACCTTCTTGGCCCTAGCCAAAACAGTATCTTGAAACTACTTCATGACTTCAGTCTCTCACATCTGGTTACTGTATCCATCAGATCAAACCCTATCTCATCTCATCACTTATTTCTTGATTTTGTTATTAGTAATTGATCTGAAAGTATTTCTATCACATTTCTATTTACTCTTCTTCCTTCAGTGTCTATTGCCCCTTTAATTTCAACATTTCTGACTACATTAGGAAAATACTTCCTTCCCTTACAGTCTTCCAGAATGAATCCTAATCCAGCATTTTCAAATTAAAGCCCAAACTAACTTTCTTCAGTTGTTATCCTTTTCTGTCTTCTACAGACCCAAACCACTGCAGCATACCCCTCACGCAAATTTTCACTAACCTTCATGACTTCCTCTTACCTAAAATCATATGCCTCTTTAACCCCCCCCCCCCAAAAAAAACATAATTATCTCGCCTACAAACTCCAATTCCTACTTAGTTTTAGGGAAAGTGCTTGGCACACTTGGAAAAGCAAATCCTCTACTACTTCCAGCAATATTATACCCAGTTCAAGAACCTTGCTAAACAGGTAATCAGTTGATATAAAAGTCATATTATGAAAATGCATCAAACATCTCTGTCTTCTCAGCTCCCATAAAAATGTTCTGGTCTGAAGTCAGCTGCTTAACAGGCTGTAGTACTCCCTCCAACATCCATTCTTCCTCATCTCATCCCCTATTGATTTCAGCATTCATTTCAGCACACTTCCCATCCCTAAGTTCAGTAACCCCCTACCTCACACACTAACTTCTCACCCCCCTTTATATTCCTCCCTTTTCACTTCAAAGCAATCAAAACTAAACACACAGAACAACTCCTTGAAGACCTAAAACTTGACTCGCCAGATGTTATGTGATCCTATCTCGCCTACATTCTGTACTGATGGGTTCGGAGCCAATCCTCGGCTCTGACTCGGCATGCTATGCTATAGAGCGAAGCCTCTTATTGGCTGAGCTATTCTATATCCAAGGATGCACCACCACTACTTCCCCAGATCTCGTTTGCCGCTTACAAGCTAGGACGTGGTCTCGAACTTGGCTGAGCTAAGTGCTTTTTTTCTGAAAGTTTTTCTGTCAGGAAATTCTTTAATCTTTACCCAAAAGCTGTTTTAACAGCTATTGTTGTGTATAAGTGTGTTTTTGTTAAATTTTTGTGGTAAATTTGTGTGACTGGACAGGGAAAGGTTTCCGTTTAAGTTAGAGGGGCCTTCCCCTAGTTCTTTAGTCAGTCTTCTATTTTTTCGGAGAGGTCAAGTACCTGTTTGAGTTAGAGGGTTCTTGGCCCTCTGTTTGGTGTATTGTATTTGTTTAAGTTTCTTGGGCTTTCGCTCTCGTTTAAAAAAAAAAAAGTTTTTTATTATTGTGAAAATCTTTGTGCTAAGATACATTGTGTTTTTCTCGGTTGTAGTGAGTAGTCTACAGGCATTATGTCTAAGGAACATAGACCCTCAGGATTTAAGAAATGCACGAGATGCAACTACAAAATGTCCATCACGGACGATCACTCCTTATGCGTGTACTGTTTAGGCGCCAAACACCTTCAGGAGTCTTGCAGCGTGTGTCACGCCTTTTCCTCTAGGGTCCTCCAAGAGAGGAAGAATAAATTGATCTTAAAAGGGCTTATCAAACCCTCCTTTGAAGAGGCCTTATCTTCCTCTTCCTCTCCAGCTAAGAAAAAGAAATCGTCGGCTCCGACCAGCCCGTCGGAACCGACCACTAAGAAATCTAGGCAGGCTTCTCCATCGGCTCCATGGACTTCGGAGCCGAGGGCGGAACGGTCTGCCTTGATGCCTCCAGCCTCGACTCCTCTGGTTTCGGAGCTGATGGCTGGGGCTTCAAGAGGCGGGTCACCTTCATCGGCTCCACTGATTTTGGAGCCGATGAGGGTTGCCGGCTCAGACTCTTCCCCTTCGGCGCCGAAGCCCTCTTCGGCACCGAGGGAAATTGCTATGGAATCTCCCTCAGCACCGATACTGATCGAGTCTATTCGGAGCCGGTCCCCCAGTCCTTCGGAGCCGATGGAAAAGTCGGTTCGGACCCGGTCGGTCTCCTCCCGATCTTCCAAGATGTCGGATTCGGACATCGACAGGGTGCTCCTAAGACTGTTTCAGTCTCCTGTATTCCAGAAATTAGTTTCGGCTCCAGCCCATTCGGCTTCGGAGCCGATGGCCCACCCTGTAGTTCTGGTTCCTCCTCCAACAGCCTCGGCACTGTTGGAGCCGGTGCTGGTGGAGCCGATGGAGGTTTTCGGGTCGGCTCCGACCCTTACTCCAACCCCGGCTCTCGAGTCGGAGTTCGGTACACGGACCTCCTCGGTCGGCCCCGGGGGGGGACGCTTCGGGACTGATGTTTTCGGTTCCGAGCCTTCCTCTCGGTGCGTCGGCTGCGGGGGTACCATCTACTGTTGTGGCCCCGGGGGTTGGACCTTCCCAGGACTCTGGCGGTCCGGCCTTCAGGGCCATGAGGAGTGCTTTGGACAAATCTTCTTTGGCTACCTCCAAGGTCTCACTGGCACCTTCCCTACACACGGAGACTGGGTCTTTGGTAGTCCCCCTGTTGCTAGACAGCGGAGCCCCGGGGCCTGAGGTCACCCCCAGTGGGGTTTCCCCCCCTCCTGGAGGTCCCTCTGAAGCTTCTTCGGAGGAACCCCCGAGGAAAAGACTGTGCAAGAGGAAGCACGTCGACTCCCCCGATGAGTCTCTCACGTCAGACACCGATCTTGATGATGCGGAGGGGTCCCCTAAGTCGTCCTCAGATGATGTCTCCTTTGCAGACATCTTGGAAGCCCTCAAACAACGAGGCGGCTGGCATTCCAAACCCCCTTCCGCTGACGAGTCGGTGTTCCTCAAGACCTTCGGGGCTCAGCCCTCCGCCTCCTGGGTGTCTCCGCCCTTCGACGAGCTCCTAGATTTGATCTGTCGAAGGGCGTGGGAGCATCCAGACTCTGTGGAACCGGTGCCTGCTCGCCAAAATAAATTCTTATCAGCACCCCCAGAGAAGGAGTTTCTGACCAAAGGTGTGGCTGTAGATGCCCTGGTGGTGGCATCTGCTACCCAACAAGATGTAGCAGAGGCTTCGACGTCTGTCCATCCTTCTAATAAGGAGTCTAGGAGCATGGACCGGTACGGGAAGTGCACCCTCAGTTCAGCAGCCTTTACTTTAAGGTCCCTGAACTATTTGACGCACTTCACTAGATTTCAGAGGGATCTGATCAAGGAGCTTTCAGATACACTCTTGGGTAACCTACCTGAGCAGCTGGCCCAGACGGTTGGCTCTCAGTTGGCTACTCTGTCATCAATATCAAACTCGTCCATGAGGCTCATTTCGTATGCAGCCGAGGGGTAGAGCGCAGGTAGGTGTTGCTCTACGGAGGCAAGCCTGGCTCCGCCTGTGTCATTTTGCGGAAGCCTTTAAGTCTTCCTTTGCCGACGCTCCCTTTGATGGGTCCTCTTTGTTTGGCCCCAAGATAAAGGACACATTGACCCGCTGTGAGCAAGAAGGTAAGACTTTGACTGCCGTAGGGGCACGGTTTTCCACTCCCTTTCGGCCTTACCCCAAGGCTAAAAGAGGAGGGAAAATGTGGTTCCGTAAATCACAGAAGTCTTATCCCTCGCAGCAGGACGATCCCCCTTCTAGAGGCAGAGGAGGGGGAAATTTTTCTGAAAGACGCTGTCCCAGAGACTGCAGAGGCCCCTGCAACACTGGAGACCGCGAGTCCTTTCGTGGCTTTTCAGCCTTCCACAATCCCTGAAGGATTGCCCGACTGTGCAGCTCCGGAGCCAGTCGGGGGTCATTTTTCGAGGCACCTAAAAGCCTGGGAGGGTATCACTCAGGACCGATGGGTGCTTCGAATCATCGCCGGAGGTTACGCCATCCCCTTTTCACACCCCCCTCCGCTGTCCAGGAAAATCCCGGACCCGCCACCCAGTCAACGGGAAATCGCAGCCTTCAAAATCTCAAAGCTGCTTCAAAAAGGAGTCATCCAACCGGTCCCTGCATCGGATTAGGGACTTACTCAAGATTCTTTTTGGTGCCAAAAAAGACCGGGGACTTGAGGCCCATTTTGGATCTCAGCAACCTAAATCGTTCAGTCAAGAAGTCCAAGTTCCGAATGGTCACCTTACAATCCATTCTCCCACTGCTGGAGAAAGGTGTTTGGATGTGCTCCATAGATCTCAAGGACGCCTATTATCACATCCTGATAGATCAGGCGTCCAGGAGACATTTGCGCTTCAGCCTAGGAGACAGTCATTTTCAGTTCTGCGCACTGCCCTTTGGTCTCACCACAGCCCCCAGGGTGTTCACCAAATGTTTGGCGGTCATGACTCCTCACCTGAGGAGTCTAGGATTCCAGGTGTTTCCGTATCTGGACGACTGGCTCCTGACTGCCACCTCCAGGTGTCTACTATTGCAGAACCTAGCAGCCACCATATCACTAGGCACTTCCCTTGGAATCACCTTCAATTGGCCAAAGTCTGTGTTGCTGCCATCTCAGCGCATAAGGTTCATCGGAGTAGAGATAGACTCAAACCAAATGCGGGTCTATCTTCCTACAGAAAGGATACAGACTGTACAGGCTCAGTGGTGGCTGGTGTCCTCCAATCTGGATCAAGGACGACCGTTTGTTCCACCTCCTCCTATGGCCACATTGACGACGGACACCTCCCAGACGGGGTGGGGGGGCATTACCTGGGCAGGTCAGTCCAAGGCAATTGGCATCCCGACGAGAGTCTCCTTCACATCAACATTCTAGAAATGAGGGCGGTGCTTCTATCTCTACAAGCCCTCCACGATTACCTCCCTCAGGGCGTAATCACCATTCAGTCCGACAACATGTCAGTAGTCTGGTATCTGAACAAACAAGGAGGGACCAGATCCTACCCCCTTTGCAGAGAGGCCATGAGAGTTTAGGAATGGGCAGTGGCGACCAGACGTTTTCTGGTAGCGAATCATATCCCTGGGAAATCCAACGTGATAGCCGACAGACTAAGCAGAACTATTCTCTCTCCTCACGAGTGGTCTCTGAACGATGCAGTGGCAACTCAGATCTTCAGCAGATGGGGAACTCCTTGTTGCGACCTTTTCACAACCCCGCTGAACGTGAAGTGCAGAAAATTCTTCTCTCTCACTCCAGCTCCGGGGGAGATTCCCAGGGACGCCCTAGCCCATCCTTGGCCCACCGGCTTGCTTTACGCCTTCCCCCCGGTTCCCCTCCTTCCCAGAGTGATCCAAAAGGCGACTCACTCAGGGAGCAAAATGATTCTAGTTGCCCCTTACTGGCCTCGTCAGGTATGGTTTCCCTATCTTCTGAAGTATGCTCTGGACAGTCCATGGTTCCTGGATCAGATCCCGGACCTATTAATTCATCAGTCGGGACAACTCCATCAGTCCCTTCACTCTTTGAAGTTAACAGCTTGGCTCCTCCTCTTCCGACTATAGTCAGAAATCATACTTTAGACCTGGAAGTCATACGTATCTTATCCTCGGCCCACAAGTCTGCCACTAGGAAATTGTATACTAGCAAATGGAAGAGATTTGCTATTTGGGCTCAACTCCGGGGTCTAGATCCCATCACTGTCCCGGTGTCAGAAGTTCTGAAATTTCTAACTTCCCTATTCAATTAAGGTTCTTCAGTCTCTACCATCAAGGTCCAATTGGCAGCTGTTTCCAATTTTCATGAATCTATAAAACCACCTTTGATGAGCAACAGATTGTGTAAAACCTTCATAAAAGGTGCTGCGCTTTTACGACCTCCGATTTCTCATCCTGCTCCTCCGTGTGATCTCGATGTAGTATTACGTGCCTTAACCTCCTCCCCCTCCGAACCGGCAGCAACCTGTGATTTGGAATTTCTTTCTTGGAAAACTGCCTTTCTGGTCGTGATTACTTCAGCCAGAAGGGTTTCAGATCTTCAAGCTCTATCTGTCAAACCACCGTACCTGGTTTTTCACAAAGATAGAGTATCCCTCAGGCCTAACCCAACCTTTGTCCCTAAAGTTTGTTCCAGTTTTTGCCTGCAACAGTCATTAGAACTGCCAGTTTTCTTCCAAAAGTACTCAAACAAAGCAGAATACATCTTCCACACATTGGATGTTCACAGACAATTGCGATTTTATTTAGATAGGACCCAACAAACACGGAAAACAGATCAATTGTTTGTGTCCTTTTCGGACAATAAATTGGGCAAAGCCGTCACAAAGGTCACTATTGCCAAGTGGATCAGGGACTGTATTAGTCAGGCTTATTCCTCTTCTAATAAAGAGCTTACAACCTCTGTCAAAGCTCACTCTACAAGAGCTATGGCTACTTCAATAGCATTCCATTCTAAGCTTGCCATTAGAGACATTTGTGCGGCGGCTACGTGGTCTTCTCCGCACACCTTCATTTCCCACTACAAATTGGATGTGGCATCTCGGGGGCGAGCTTCATTTGGTTCCACAGTTCTCAGGAGTATTTTCCAGTAAGCCACCCAGGAATCAGGTGCTAGGGACGCTGTCCCATCAGTACAGAATGTAGGCGAGATAGGATCACATAACATCTTTTAGTTATGTACTTACCATAACTTTAGATGTTTGGGATCCATCTCGCCTACATTCCTAATAACCCACCCTCCTTCCCCCTGCCTTGGAGATCAGAAGAGACCGGACGGTCCGAGTACCATTGTTTCATCTTGAAACATCTGGCAATGTTATATAAACAGTTATGTGTGTGTGCATGAGTGCGGACAAACAAGATCTGGGGAAGTAGTGGTGGTGCATCCTGGGATATAGAATAGCTCAACCAATAAGAGGCTTCGCTCTATAGCATAGCGTGCCGAGTCAGAGCCGAGGATCGGCTCCGAACCCATCAGTACAGAATGTAGGCGAGATGGATCCCAAACATCTAAAGCTATGGTAAGTACATAACTAAAAGTTTTCAACCCTGGTTCTTATTCCAATGTAATGACTATGTAGTCACTCCCTTATTCATATTTCTAACTTCTGCCTTACTGAAAACCTTATACCTAATATCTTGAAAATAGTTAGCATTAAACCCCCTCCTCCAAAAATCCAACCCATCCCAACCTACCCCACCCCACCCCACTGACTTTCGTCCCATTTCTAGTCTTCCTACCCTTGAAAAAAATCCTTGAAAGATTAGTTTATAATCAACTTACTCTGTGCATCTCTCAATATTATCTAATGTCCTCAAAACAATATGTTTTTTCGGCTGATTTGAACACCTCCACTGCACTCTGGTCCCTTACTGATAACATTCTCCTTTCTATATGCAAAGGCCTCCTAACTGGAGCCATTTATTGACCTCAGCAGAGCTTTTGACTTGGTTGACCATAATATCATTTTAGATCACCTAACTGAAACTGGAAAGAGCTCAGATACAACTCCTTGGTTCAGAAATTACCTTTTCAATCAGCACTTCTCTTATCAGTTTCAAAACACCCTCTTGCTTCTATAACCCTCCTTAAAATAGTCCCTAATGGCTCCATTCTCGCTCCCCTTCTTTTTTGCATTTTCATTAATAAACACCACCTGATATCCCACACCTCCCTATCTTGCTGCATATTGATGATATTGTGTTATTACGCTCAGTCTGACACAGAACACAGCAGAGGAGCAGCAGTTTGAGAAGTTGGAGTGAGATGTGGAAGTGCCTCTTCCTTATTTGTTTAGGAGTGATACATAGGGGAATAATGAAGTAGCATTCCATGTAAGGCCATCAGAAAAAAGTGTGGGAAATGGAGGTACTACAGTATAGATTGTTTAGGAATGGCAGATAGGGAAGGGATTTAAGAGGAGTAACAGAGTCTTCATAGGGAATATGGATATTCATAAGGATATTGAATGTTAGATCAGAGAGGAGAATGAGTATAACTGGTTTAGGACCTTGAGTAAATATCCTTGAAGTTAGTAGAGGAATAAGCATGCAGTGGATTAGATGTACAGTGTTTCTGTCTCAAAACACATCAACAAAATAAGATAAGTGACTGAGACAGAGAATAAAAGAAAGGATTTTGAAGAAGAAGAAGAAGGTTATACTCATGGGAGATCTGACCCTAATAGAACCAAGAGCAGAAAGAGAGTGGAAGGTAATTAGGGACATGGACCATGAAGGGTTTAGCCAGCTGCTGTGGGATTGTACTAGAAGGAATGTAGTTCTGCATGTGGTCCTAAGACAAAGGTGGTGAGACAGTCATTGATACCATTATAATTGTGTCATATGCCAACAATGATCATGCTGTTTGGTGTTTTAGAGTGATGTGCATGTAAGAATTCAAAGTCAATAGTCTGTGAGTTTGTGGGAGTAGATCATGCTGGGCTGAGAGAGAAGGACAAAGATAACTTAAGTGTCTGGAGGCAAGCTAAATGGATATGCGAGTTGAGGAATGGATCAGGAATGGAGTAATATGGGCAGTGGGTAAGAGTTTGGTCAATGTGGCTATCCAGTGGTTATCTCCAAGGATGATGCCACAATACAAACAAAAAATGATTGACTTAACAATTGGCTTAGCTTCTGCTGTCAGTCCAAGGGGATCTGATATCTGTCAACCTGGGAAGACATGGTCGACAGGCCATGCTGCTTTGCTTGAGATGCACCTGTCTCCTCTAGGCTTTCAGATACTGTCAAAGGCATTAGCCACCCCCATTGTGCCTTTTTTAGGCAGTGTCAAAATAACCAACCTCCCAACATAACAAAATCCTTTTTAGATAAACTCAAGGTACTGCTGCTTAATGCTAGGAGTTTAAATAAGAAACAGCACTCCCTGGAAGTACTCCTCACTTTGGAAGATGCTGACATCTGTGCAGTCAAGGAAACATGGTTGAAAGGGACACAAAGCACCCTGGCCATACAGGGCTATAATGCCTTCCATAAGTTCAGACCACAAACTGAGTATGAAAGAACCAAATGAAGAGGTGTAGTCATATTCTTTAAGGATAAGTACACCTCGAGACTGGTCAAGCATTGTGACTGTCTTGAGCCTCTCCATGTCCATTTAACTATAGGCAAAACCCCTTATCACATCATAGCTAGCTGTAGGTCCCCCACCATGAAACAGGAAAAGCACACCGCATACCTGGACTTACTGGAGTTACTTGCCTTACAACTCAACACCTTACTAATGGGTGATTTTAATTATCTTACCATCAGCTGGGAAATGTACATGACCACAAACATGATAGCTCAGAGGTTCTTGGACTTTGTCAGTGCAAATGCTCTGGAACAGCTAGTGAACACACCCACAAGAGTCTCAAATATCCTGGACATAGTGCTCACTAACAATGGGAGAGCATTGCACCCCCATATGATGTCCTCCCTGGAAAGATCAGACCAGACCATAAATCAGTCTTGTTTGATGTAATTATAAGACCAATTACTCCCATCAAGTTCTAAAATGCTTAAGAATTTTTCTAAGACAAATTACCTCTACTAAGTGATGGTATAAGAAGTTTCAAAGCCCCCTGGAATGCAGATGGCATGGACTCCTATGCAGAGGTATACACCAATGTCTTGTATAACCACTTACGCAGTTGTATAGAATCAGCTGTACATGACCTGATTAAAACCAGGTCTTGGCAAAAAACAAGCCACCCTGGTGAACCCCTAGTATAAAAAGGCTATACAAACAGGAGAAGGAAACTCATGTCCAAGAACAAGAGGGAACCGGCTCAGCAGAATAAGAAATCTCACTCTAGCTTAAACAAACAAATTAGAGATCTTTTCATGTCTTCCAAACCTAATTACGAAGCAAAAATAGCCTCCCTAGCTAAGGATAATCACAAGGCATTCTTTAACTTCTTCTGAAATCTAAAAGGGAATACCCAGGTATGGGCTGAACTGGTTGTGGATGGCACCACCCATACTCAACTGGAAGTAATAGCTTGCTAGTTGACAGATTTGGAAAAAACTTCACCTCTCTATCTCCTCCAGTCATCCCCCAAAGTATATCTGCCACCATTCCTCAGCCTATTATCTCAAGAGAGCAGGTCATCTCGACACTCTCCAAGTCCAAAAACATGTTATCAGTGGGACCAGACAACATCCCAGGTTACCTTTTAAACAACTTAAAATATGACCTAGCAGACTTACTTGGATCCCTGTGTGACAACCCACCACTGGACCAGTAATCAAGGAGCCTCAATCCTCACTACTGGCAACACTGGAGGACGTACACTGGGAGGATGACGTACACACACACACACACAGTATTTCCAGATGTAGCTCTCTTTATCAAGTCCAATTTCCCTTAAGAGCACACAGAGCCATAGTCAGTCCAGGGCTGGTTTCTCCCTCTTTCTCCAGATCCCCAGTAAGACTCTCCATTGGCACAGCTATAGAGTTGAGATCTCAGCTGAGTGGCCAAGCCAACACCTCTAGCACCCTCCCTGTCCAACCAGCACTTCGTGTCCCTGCCCAAGTACCTGACACACACACTCTTTATGATTTGATTTACACACACACACACACACACACACACACACACACACACACACCTGGGAAAGTCTGGCACAGGTTTACTATCTATGCCCCATTTTGCCCAGACTATAAGGTAGTTATCACTGCCACCAGCCAGCACTTATTAGCTACTTTAAGGCCCTTAACAAAGTGCCCAGTCTTACTGTGTAATATTAATATTAATACAAATGGTAGTTTGACCAAGAGCAAGACTATTAGGAGTGGCCCACAGTGTCACTAAATAAATATGCTAGTACTTTCAAAACTTAAATATGTCTCACAAAGATCGGCCACAATGGCAGGTTTAAATATATTTAATAAATAATAAAAGGACACGAAAATACTCTGTATTTATTCATAGTGACACCAGAGTTCAAAACCTCAAGAAATATTTAAAACAACATTGCATGACAGTCTCAAATAAATAAAGAAAAATATATAAACTAAGCTTTGCTATATTTCTGACTATATGTAAGATAATTACTATACCCTGGTTAATTTACGAAAGAGCAAGGCAAATGTGGTGAATGGATCTTCTTTAGTTGTTGTCAGGTCCAATGCAGAATGCTGTGTCTCTCTAAGAGACTACTCAAATTAATATCTCAAATATTACTGCTGGGATAGCTTGAAGAATGCCATCATTTATTGTCATCTGACTCTATCCCAGTTGAAACCCTCACTGCTGGAAGCTTGGCAGTATTTAGCATCTACCTGTGAAAATATATAGACCACAGATCTTTGGCAGATGCTGGAAGTCATAAAACAATTGCATTCCTTCACATTCAAAACTAGTAATTATTTCACCATAAAGGCAATACAGAGAGCTCCCTAGTATAGACATTCTGTCTCTTGCTGCCATAAAGTAATTTAATTTCAGCTATTTTTCTGACATTAACCTCCTTTATTCCAGTTTCCACAGTTAAAATATATAAATTTAAACAGTTACAATAGTGCATAAGAGAGTAAAATCCCATGAGTGGAGGAGCTCCCTGGTCAGCCTCAGTAAGAAGCTGCGATCCCTGATGAAATCCTCCAAAGCTAGTTACGAAAACAAAATCGCCACTGATTCTAAAGACAGCCACAAAGCATTCTATAGCTATGTCAAGAATCTCAGTGGCAACACTCAGATTTGCTCTGAGTTACAGCACAATGGCACTAAATATACAGACCCAACTGATATTGCCAAAATCCTGGCAGATAGGTTCAGTGCTAACTTTACCCCCCCTCTCACCCCCTAAAGAACCCATCTCTATACCGGAAGAATGCAAAGTTCCTGTAATCACGGCTTCCCAGGTAAAAACCACACTCTCCAAAGCCAAGAACACAGCATCCATGGGACCAGACAACATCCCAGGCTGCATTCTACATGAACTACAGAATGAACTGGCACCCCAACTAAGTACCATGTTCAATCATAGCCTCACCTCAGGCTTTGTGCCTGCTGAATGGCGCACAGCAACGGTTATCCCACTCCACAAGGGGGGAGCCACCATGGACCCTGGGAACTACCGCCCCATTAGCCTGACAAGCCTGGTCCACAAGGCCATGGAACGTATCATCGTGGAACTTATAAACAAAGACATTGGTAATCTCCAAACTCTGGATCCCACCCAGTTCGGGTTTGTAAAAGGAAGATCATGTCTCCTATACCTGATAGACTTCTTTGAAGCAGTCAGCAAAGCCGTAGACAAGGGTATGGTGGTTCACACAACCTATCTAGATCTTGCCAAGGTTTTTGACACCATCCCCCACTCTGGAATTGTAGATAAACTCACTAAACTAGGTATAAATCCCTATGTCACAAGATGGGTTTCCAACTGGCTCACTGACAGAACCCACCCTGTGAAAGTAGCAGACTCCAAATCCGACTTCAGACCAGTGACAAGTGGAGTACCACAGGGTTCAGTCCTGGGTCCTTTCCTGTTTGGTATCTACTTCTCTGAAGTACAGGCTAACACACAAGGTCTTTGGCTAACGAAGTTCGCAGATGACTGCAAACTAGGAGCCATAATTGAAACTCCTAACGATGTGGACATCCTACAAAAGGGCCTCACTGAGACAGATGCCTGGTGTCAAAGCCATGGCCTCAAGATCAATGCCAAAAAGTGCATTGTCATCCCCTTTGGTAAAAACCCTGTACCCAAGAACTACAACATAGGCGGTAGTATACTTAACATCAAAAGTGTGATAAGAGACCTTGGGACACAGGTGGACAGTAGTCTCTCCTTTGATAATCACATCGCCACAGTAGTCAGGAAATCCTTCTACGTGGCACACCTCATCACAAAAGGTTTCTCATCCAGAAAAAAAGAGGTCATTGTTCCCCTCTACTCATCACTCATTAGACCCATTATAGAGTACAACGCCCTTTTTGGTATGTACCTCACAAGACATCTACAACAACTGGAAAGGCCGCAGAAATACCTCGCAGAGAGGATTACCGGCCTCAAACAGATGCCCTACGCAGACTGTCTCAAAAAACTCTAGCTTTACTCCGTCGCATATCGCCTACTTAGAGGTGATCTCTGCCTAACATACAAAGCTATGTCAAACCCAGAGCTGTTGGACATGCTCCACTTAAAGAAATCCCAATCCCTCCGAGCTACACGCTGTAGGGACCTAAACCTTGTCACCACAATAAACAGAACATGCCGGAGGGATAGATTCCTGTCCCAGAGACTTCCCATACTCTGGAATAAACTACCTATCTATATCAAACAAAGCTCCTCATTAGCATTCTTCAAGAAAAATCTTGATGATTGGATGGGAAATAGGAAATTCACCCCGGGGATCACCTCTGTTGCTCTGCTCAACAGTGGCACAGGAAAATAATTTTCTTGGGTGGCAAAAGCCAGGGTACCTTTTTGGCTGGGCTTGTATAGGCCCCAGGGCTGATAGCCTAGTACCTACCTATGAACCTATGTTCTACTCCAGTAGGGCACACTGTGGATATATTTCAAGCACTTTGCAAAAACCTTTTCAACACACATCTGTACATACAAGTATGATATACACATAACATACAATTCTAATACAGTTGTAATACAACCATCTTATATAAATCATGTTGATATTCACAAATGACATATAATTATTTACAAAATTTCAGATAGCTGTGCTGGCAGTATTTCCCTTTGTCACACTACTTCCCCACTTCGAAGACTCAAGCTAGTTTTTCAAGTGACTCTTGAGAAATGTTGCTTCAGAGGGATGTCTATCTGGGAATATATTACCCGATACCCTGTTTTGAAATTCCAGCTGCCTTTGCATTGCTGACCCCAGTACAGTGCTGCACTATCATATCATATTCCTGTAACCTTAGGCTCCACTATGGTAACTTAGTATTTTGATGGCTGGCTCCCTGTAGCCATAGATCCCCCTCAGACTCCTTCTGTATTCTACTGCGAATACTTAGCACAAAGGCCTCCCTATCATGGTAAGGTTTCATCATGTTAACATGGTACACTTTGTGCCCTGGCTTCTTCCTAGCAGTTCTACCATATAGTTAACATCACTGTCTTTCCTTACCACTTTGAAGGGTCCCTCTCAAGCTGCCTGCAGCTTGTTGTGTCTGACAAGAATGAGAACCATAACCTTCTGCCCCACAGTATACTCTCTAGCTCGAGCATTCCTGTCATACCTGACCTTTTTCTGCAGTTGGGCTTCTGCCAGGTTCTCCTGGGCCAAGCCCATGCATTCCCCTGAGCCTTGTCCTGAGGTTTAGGACATATGCCACAACACACTCCTTGTGGGATTCACACTCACCCTCCCACTCATCGTGAATCAAATTTAGAGGTACCCTCACCCTATGCCCATATAGCAACTGAAAGGGTGAAAAACCTGTGGATTCCTGGGGGACCTCTCTGTAAGCAAACAACAGATTTATTTATTTATTTTACATTTGTTCACCGGGCTAGTCTAGCTGGATATATGTCCATTTTCAGTAGAATCCCGGGGAGTAAAGCTCCAAGACAGATACAAACAGGCAATAAGTTTTGTTACAAAAAACAAAAAGTAGACATAGAAGATATTTCTATGCATTTAACAGTACATTTCATAAAACTATATACAAAGTTTAGAACAAGATATATGCATGTGCCAGTGGCTAAAATAGTATCCAGGTTCTTATTACATGCTTTCCATTGCACTACAGAAGATTAATTTAGTGGAGAGACTACAGTTAGAAAAAAATATTAGTAGCAGTTATGATAGGTTAGTCAGGGTTGCTACAAGAGCACAGCCAGTGTGTTTTGAGGAAGGTTTTAAGTTTTTGTTTGAATAGTGGTAAGGAAGGAAGGGAAGTAAGTTCAGTAGGTAGAAGGTTCCAGTTTTTCCCAGTTTTCTTTGAGAATAGAGTCCCCTGCCATGTTATGAGACTTGTTGATGTTAACTAGGAGTTTATTTGATGAACGCAAGGCATTAAGATTTTTATAGGGTGTTATGAGGTCTGAGAGTATTGGAGTATTGTTTGGCTGGTAAAGGATCTTATGCGCAGTTGTAAGTTGGTTGAATTGAAGCTGATTTTGAAGTTCAAGCCATCCGAGTTGTTTGAGATTATGACAGTGATGGATTCTGAAGGGTTTACTAGTGGCAAATCTGGCAATATTATTATAAGAGGTAGCAAGTTTGAGAAGATTCTTTTTGGATAGGTTAGTATATATTGGTGAGGCATAGAGTAGAGATTAGATGGGAGTGGGCAATGATAGTTCTTGCTATTGGTGTAAGGAAGGGTTTGACCCTATACAGGGAGCCCATTTTTCTGTTAACTGATTTTAAAGTGTTGTTAATTTGGGTGTCGAAGTTAAGGTTCTCTATTGTAATCCCAAGGAGTTTGGTGGTAGAGTCTGGGTATATGAGGGTACCATTGTTAGAAATGACTGAGAAATCTTTTTGTGTGGACCTACAAGTAGGAGTAAAGAGCAGGAGCTTTGTTTTTTTGCAATTCAATAGGAGGCAGCACTTTAAGAACCATATTTCAACTATACTAAATTCTTTCTGGATTTGGCACTGCAGTTCAGAAGCAGATTTAGCTGTGCAGATTAATGTAGAGTCATCTGCATATTGTGTAGAAGTTGCATTGGGAATAGCTAAGTAGAGATCATTAATAAAAATTGAAAATAAGAGAGGACCTAGAATGGAGCCCTGGGGGATGCCCAGTGTGACTGGCAGGTGGGATGATAGATTATTTTCCCAGAGCACTGCTTATTGCCTATTGCTCAGGTAGGAAGTAAACCACTTTACAGATAGAGTATCCAGGGAAAGTGATTTGAGAATATTGATAAGCAATGTGTGGTTTACCATATCAAAAGCCTTTGAAAGATCAGTAAATAGTGCTGAAGAGAATACATTGTTATTGCGGTTTCTATTAATAGTGCCTGTTAAGGATAGGAGGGCAGTGGTGGTACTATGGAATGGCCTAAAGCCATGTTGGCCTTTAGCTAGTAAGTTGTGTTGAATTAGATGGCCTATTAGCTGTTGGTGAATGCATTTTTCCATTATTTTTGCTAAGGGGGATAGAAGGGCTATGGGCCTATAGTTAGAATATTCATTTGAGTTGCCACCTTTGTGAAGGGGGATAATGTGCGAAATTTTCCAGCTGGTAGGGATGTATCCTTCCTTAATGGTTTTGTTTATCAGGATGGATACAGGATAAGCTGCTGCTTTCTGCAGATATTCAGCTGGGATTTGGTCAGCAGGAGAGGTACAAGGCTTAAGTTTTGCTAGGAGTTTGAAAATAAAATTAGTAGATATGGGTTGTAGTAGAAGGTAGGAAGAGTGCTAGTTGTGTGGGTAGGAATGCTAGAGGTGTCAGGAGATAGCTGACTGGCTAGAGTGTGGATGGCATCTGTGAAGAAGGAGTTAAAGTCATTAGCAGTTTGGATGGGAGTCTCATGGTTAGCTGCTATTGGAGTTGGTGTACTAGAGTGTCCTGGGTATAGCAGTCTATTGATACTTGCCCAGAATCTTTGAGTATTATTTGAGTGTGTTTGCTGTATTTTGTAGTAAAAGGTTTTTTTTTGTCTAAGAGTATGGCTTTTTTAGTTGCATTTCTTATTTGTCTAAATGTCTGTCGATCAGATGTGCTTTTGGTAGCTTGCCACCTAGTCCAGGCTTCATTTCTAAGTAGGATTTTTTGTCTAGTATCTTTGGTGAGCCATGGGGCTGGTTTTGACCTAATTCTTATATTACGTATAGGTGCATGTTGGTCTAGGATAGTTAAGAATTTAGAGTTAAAGTGTTGGACAGCCTCTTCTAATGGGAGGGTTTTTAGATAAGTCCAATTATAGGCAGTAAGTTTGCTCAGAAATAGTTCTTGGTTAAAATGCTTGTTGAAACGTATAGTCCTATATGATGTTGGGTGGTAGATATCTGTTTTTTGCCTGATTATATAGGTCAAGCAATGGTCACTTACATCATCAGAGAAGATGCCTACTTTGTAAGTTTGGTGGTGATTATTAATGAGAATCCAATCTAAGGTGCTCTCTTTTTGGTTTGGTTTGTTAATTCTAGTTGGGGAGGTGATGGTCTGAGAGAAGCCATGAAGGTTAATATGAGAAGTAGGATGCTAAGTATTGATGCACTTCCAAGCTATATTGACATCACCTAGGATTATAGTTTTTTGTGGGAAGGTTGCTGTGACTCCGCTAAGAATATCCTCTAAGGTGATAATATTATGTCCAGGAGGTAGATAGATACATAAGATATTTATGGATTTACTAGAATTAAGCTGAATCTTGGAAATAAGGATTTCTGCAATATTGTCCTTAGGTGGGGTGTAAAGTGAGGTGGTAACTTGTAGCCCTTCCTTGAAAATAATTGCTACACCTCCTCCCTTTCTTTTTGTATGGTCATGTCTCAATATATTATATCCTGGTGGGATAATTTCATTATCTTGGGTTTGTGGTTTTAACCAAGTTTCTTTTAAACATAGAATGTCAAAAGAGTATATGTCTAAGAGAGAATGGAGATGAGGAACTTTATTGTTGACACTTTAGATATTGAGATGTGCTATCAGGAGAGAGTTGGGGAGTCTATTGGGGCTGAGTGTGATAAGAGGGATTGGAGGTATAAAGATCAGTAGGTAGGACATTGGCTGGGCCTGGGGTAGGATGGATATCACCATTTTGTAAGGATTATTTTTTAGAATGTACACTGCATAATGTAGATTACTTATTAGAAACTGATATTTCTTGTTTGAGGGATTATAGTATTTAATGTGGGATAGTGTGCGGAACTTTGCAAGTAGGTAGCCAGGTGTACATATTATATTTATATTGTTCAGAGAGATGAGTATTTGTGAAGCTGTTTGTTTAGTTGGGTAGTGGAACTGAGAGTAATGCAGGTGTTCAAATGAGGTTAAGTGATAGGCTGAGGTTATAAAAGATATCAGTGTGGCAGTGAGTAGTAGTTTAGTTAGTATTGTGGTAGTTGTGGTAGACATGGTGAGTACAATTGGTTGTGGAGTATTAAAGATAGCTAAGAGAGGCCAAAGCTAGAATAGACAAGGTTTGAGGGGTATGGCTAGTTGGAAAAATACTAAGTAGTTAGAGCTGTGCTTTATTAAGTGGAGTAATAAGGGTGTGGTGCTAATTATCTCAAAGGTGTGACTATGCAATTTGTTGGTTGGAGTAGAGAATGTGGCCAAGAAGTATAAGTTTAGGGACACTTGGGGTGGGTGGGAATTGGGGGTAGGGTAGGGGGAGCGAAGTGAGCCCGCAGGCCGAACGGAGCCGGGCTCAGCTTGTTCTAAGCATTGCTTACAAAAACAATGTGGGAAAGAGCTCAGGTAAGTCCCGAGGTAGGTAAGGCTTTAAATGAATAGTGCAGGCAGAGTCTAAGCAGGCAGGCAAGGTCAGTATAGGTAGGGAAATAGAAGAAGATTAGACGAAAGTGGTGAAGCTAAGGAGTTGTACAAGTAGAGTAGGAGAAGGGGGGAAAAGAAGCAAGAGGCAGGCTGGTTTGTCCTGGTGGTGCTTAGCTGTTTGTTCAAGGGGAGTAGTCTTTAACAGTTTAGCATACAGGCAAAGAGCACATACACAAGTTTATTTTCCTACTTTGAAGGTGTCAGGGACTGATGGGTAATATCCACGCAAATTATGTGGTTGGTATTTAGCTGGGGGTTCCAGAAGAGTGGACGAGACACCTTGGATGAAGGTAGTCCAGGGGAAGGATGTCCTTTACCACCTAGAAAAGAAGGGGAGAGTAAGGAAGGTTAACTATATGTTAGTGGAGCAATTACTTACCAATGAACCCTGGCAGTGTAGGAAAGTCAAGCAAAGAACAGTAAGTGGGAGAGCTGGGAGAGATAGGGGATTAGTGGATTGGAGCATACACAGGGTTAGGATATTATCTTAGTAGGAGGTGGGATTCACAAGATAGGGCATAGAAGGAAGATATTAAGAGAAACAAATGAAAAAGATTGAGAAAAATGACATGCAGAAGAACAGGACAGGAGAGAGTACTAGTATTAGGAAAGGAGCGGCACAATGAAAGAGAGAAAAGTTAGATGCAGCAGTCAATAAGTCAACGTAAGGACAGTTAAGAAAATTCTTGCTCTTAATAAGTAGAGCTAGACGTTATACTCTAACATGAGTATCAAAATTACAGACTAATAATAAACTCACATCAACAGCAAAACTTTTAAACAGAGCTATACCCTTACATGTTCTATTATAGTGGCAAACATTAACATCAGCAAATGTTGGTTCAAAAATACAGTACATGAAAAAGGCTAATAAATCCGCGTTAAGGATAATTGCACTGATAACTACAATAGGGTAGGATGTATAACAAATATGGCAGGGACTCGCTATAGCTGTGTTAAATGCAACAGTCATTGATATTAATAATACTTAGTAGCAGTAGTTTCTAATACAACAACTTTACCAACATAGTATGTATGTACATACATACATACATACATACATACATAAATACATAGTATGTATGTACTACACGTGCATAGGAGCTATTAGGAAAAGCAATAAAAGCCATCCAGAATACCCTAAAAACTAGCAGCAGTTTAGTATACTCCACTTTTGCCACCATCGTACATATAAGCTACACGTGGATGGGATCCAGTAGAAAAACAATAAGAATCATCACTCATTACACTACAAAGTACCACTATTATGGTTTCATATGAGACAAGATTCCTATAGTGGTACGATTGGCAGGAATAACAGCTAGTACCAGGAATCCTTGCACAGACTATAATACAGAACAACGATAGACCTGCTGTAATACAATCTAATGTCAGCGGTAATCCTAAAGATGAATTACAAGTGTATTTCACTGCTAAACGTAGTAGCTGGGAATTCTAATAACTGTAGTTAAGTCATTACTAACATGATTTCTGCGAGTTCCCTTTCATTAGTCAAGGTGAAAACAGGGAGAGTGACTCCGTAATAATTTCAAATCACAGCTGTGTAATCTAGGCTGAGTGGAACCGCACTAATTGCTGAAAACTAACTAGTTGGGGTAAACAAAAAACAGTGGCCTAAGAAGGAGTACAAAACATCAAAAATAAACTCACTACAAAACATCAAAATAATCAGACTTCAAAACATCAAAAATAATCACACTACCTTTCATATGCTGAAGGGCAGAGATAGATGTAATATACACCAAGAATCAGGGAGCGCACACAACCAGCAACCAGATGTTCAGGTGGGGATAGGCTAGAAGGAAGGAAATGGCACTGAAACACCGAGGATAGATTTTAAACTCGCAAAGGATTATGGGAACATGTCATGCAGGTATGTGAGTAGGTGAACTAGGTAACCTCGCGGGATTCACAGGTATATGCAGTGTGGGGGTGGGGAGCAGGGCTCAGCTTGTTCTAAGCAGTGCTCACAAAAAACAATGTGAGAAAGAGCTCAGGTAAGTCCCGATGAAGGTAAGGCTTTAAATGAATAGTGTAGACAGTCTAAGCAGACTGGCAAGGTCAGTATAGGTAGGGAAATAAAGGAAGATTAGAAGAAAGTGGTGAAGCTAAGGAGTTGTACAAGTAGAGTAGGAGAAGGGGGATGGTTTCTCCCTCTTTCTGTAGATCCCCAGTAAGACTTCCCACTGGCACAGCTATAGATCTCAGATTTGAGATCTTAGCTGAGTGGATAAGCCAAGATCTCGAGCACCCTCTCTGTCCAACCAGTGCTTCGTGTCCCTGCCCGAGTAGCTGACACACACACTCTTTGAGGTTTGATTTACACATACACACACACACACACACACACACACACCTGGGAAAGTCTGGAAGTCTGGCACAGTTTTACTAGCTATGCCTCCTTTTGCCCAGACTATAAGGTAGTTATCACTGCCACCAGCCAGCCCTTATCAGCTACTTTAAGGCCTTTAACAAAGGGTGCCCAATCTTACTGTGTAATATTCATATTAATACAAATGGTAGTTTGACCAAGGGGAAGGCTATTAGGAGTGGCCCACAGTGTCACCAAATAATATGCAAGTACTCTCAAAACTTAAATATGTCTCACAAAGATCAACCACAATGAAAGGTTTAAATATATTTAACAATAAATAATAAAAGAACAAGAAAATACTCAGAATATATTCACAGTGACATCAGAATTCAAAACCACAGGAAATGTTTAAAACAACATTGCAGGACAGTCTCAAATAAATAAAGAAAACATCTAAACTAAGCTTTGCTGTATTCCTGACTATATCTAAGAGAATTACTATACCCTAGTTAACTTACTTAACAGCAAGGCGGATGTGGTGAATGGATCTTCTTTAGTTGTTGTCAGGTCCAAGACGGAATACAGAATGCTGTGTCTCTCTAAGAGACTGCTCAAATTAATATCTCAAGTATTACTGCTGGGATAGCTTGCAGAATGACATCATTAATTGTCATCTGACTCTGTCTAAGGTGAAGCCCCCACTGCTGGAAGCTTGGCTGTATTTAGCATCTACCTGTGAAAATACATAACTCTCAGATCTTTGGCAGATGCTGGAAGTCATAAAATTATTGCATTCCTTCACATTCAAAACTAGTAATTATTTCACCTTAAAGACAATACAGGAGCTCCCTAGTATAGACATTCTGTCTGTTGTTGTCATAAAGTAATTTAATTTCAGCTATTTTTCTGAAGTTAACCTCCTGTATTCCAGTTTCAACTGTTAAAATATATACATTTATACAGTTACAGTAGTGCATGTACATTTCTGTTCTATTCCAGCAGGGCACACTGTGGATACATTTCAAGCACTTTGCAAAAACCTTTTTCAACACACGTCTGTACAAATTACTTTGATATACACATAACATATAGTTTTAATATAGTTGTAACACAAACATCTTATATAAATTATGTTGATATTCACAAATTACATATAATTATTTACAAAATTCCAGATAACTGTGCTGGAAGTATCTCCCTTTGTCACACACTATTTAACCACAGCCTGAGAACTGGCTATGTTCCGGCAGAATGGAGGACAGCAACAGTAATCCCTCTGTACAAAGGGGGACCATCAGCCAGCCGTGGGAATTATAGGCCTATAAGCCTGACTAGCCTCATGTCTAAGACCATGGAAAGAATCATTATGGACCTTATCAACAAGGACATAGGTAATCTCAAAACTCTGGACCCAACCCAGTTTGGATTTGTTAAAGGCAGGTCATGCCTGTTAAACATGGTTGACTTCTTTTCGAAAGTCACCAAGGCTCTAGACAAGGGAAAGAGAGTGCATACTGGCTATCTTGACCTAGCCAAGGCATTTGACACAGTCTGCCACTCAGGTATTATCGAGAAACTTACCCAATTGGGAATTAACCCATACATCACCAGATGGGTAAGCAGCTGGCTCTCCAAGAGGACAGATACTGTCAAAGTGGGTGATGTCCCCTCTAGCAAAAGACCAGTCACCAATGGTGTACCACAGGATTCTGTGCTGCATCCCATATTGTTCAGAATTTATTTCTCAGAAGTCTAGACAAACTTGGATGGCCTGTGGCAGACCAAGTTTGCTGATGATTGCTAATTGGGAGCAGTCATTGAGTCCCACAACAATGTTAATATAACACAGACAGGGTTAACACAGATAAATGATTGGTGCCAATGCCACATATTAAAGCTAAATGCAAAAAAAATGCATTATTATTCCCTTTGGGAAAGCTGACACCCTTGCTAATTACATTATAGCAGCACCCCCCAAATGTAGACCCAGTGGTACGTGAACTGGGTACTAAGGTTGATGGCAATCTGAACTTTGACCACCAAAAAAAAACTTTTTCTAAGCTTGTTTCCTGCCTTTCCTATGGGTAGTCTAGCTTGGATATAGATTTGCTGTGTCCAGGACTATTTGTAGGCTTCTAGGGCCCAAGCCTTTCTGTGTTGGAGGGATGCCTTCTAGCTTAATTTTGTTTCTTAGAACTTGCCAGTTTTTTGTCTCAGCACTTGTTCAGAACGTATTGTAAGCACTAAATAAGCTACAAATTACTACAGCACTCAGCTTTCCTCACTGTCTAGAGGAAAACAGTTTCTAGTACTTAACAAATAAGCACATATCCAGGCATGTCTAAGGGTCAGCCCCCGGTGTTTTCTCCTGTCTACCTGATTAATCTGGGCATCTTGGGGCAATGCAGTAATTGCCTCATGTACACAGACAACCCTCTCCTCCTACCACCCAACACTACAACCTGTGAGAGATGCACTTATATAGCCAGACTGGAAGCAAAGCTCTCTTCACCCAAGACTGGACTAGACAGTCAAGAGGAGAAGGTAAACACTTGCACCACACCACACTCAGCACATAGTCCCTCAAAACCTACACCATCAAAACACACACATAGAAACACAAAACACACACCTACATTCACGGAGGCTCTCAGTAAAAACCTGCCCAAGCAACAGGGACCTCCAAAGCAGAAATACAAGCAACCTCCACCCCCCAACACAACCCAAATGACACATAGCTCACAAACTCAGTGTGCCACTCAACCGCAGCCCATAAGGCTCTCTAGTCATAGGTGACTCTATAGTCAGGCACACTGATGTTCCACTCACCAGGCTAAACAAGGAGAAAGTTACTGTCAGCTGCCTGTCAGGTGCCAGGATCCGCCACATAACGCATGCACTCAGGTCACTCCACAACAAGTGCAAATATGACTCTGTCATTGTCCATGTTGGTGTGAATGACCTGAGACGTACCTCCTTGGACTACATGAAAAGGGACATGGAGGAGCTGTCCGATCTTGTAGCCTAGGCAGGTATGACCCTAGCCCTGAGTAGCATCCTGCCATCACCCAGAATGATACCACAGTACAAGGACAAAATGATTGACTTCAACAATTGGCTAGGCTTCTGGTGTCATTCTAAGGGGATCCAGTATCTGTCTGCCTGGGATGACATGATTGACAAGCCAAGATGCTTTGCCAGAGATGGCCTGCACCTGTCGCCCCTGGGATTCTGGATACTGGCTAAGGCTATAGCCACCCCATAGTGCCTTTTTTAGGCAAGGTTCAAATGACAAATTCACCACCCTAGCAGGTACAGGCAAGAAGAATCTGTGGGTATTGCTACTCAGTGCTAGACGTCTAAACCTCAAAATGCACTCTCTCGAGGCACTCCTTAAAATGGAGAACATTGACATCTGCGCAGTGACAGAGACCTGGTTCAAGGCTCCAGAGAGTACCCCTGCATTACCAGGCTATAATTCATACCACACCTTTCGGCCACCTAACCTGGACTGAAACACTAAAGGTGGAGGCATGTCCATATTCATTAAGGATATCCACACCTCCAGGCTAGTTGCTCAGCATAATGCATCCGAGATTATCCAAGTGCAACTAACTCTGGGCAAGACCGCAATCCAAATTGTAGCTTGCTACAGATCCCCCACCATGCCCCAGGATTCCCACTCCTCATTTCTTAATATACTGGAAAATATTAGGGTACAACCTAACACCCTAATAATGGGCGATTTCAACTACCCTACCATTAACTGGGAAAACTACTCCTGTACCAACTCTTGTGCTCAACGTTTTCTGGAATTCATAAATTCCAATGCCATGGATCAACTTATACACACCCCCACCAGGGGCAGCAATATCCTAGACCTGGTTATTACCAACATGGGCAACTGGTGCTCCACACCAGAGGTCAATTCCTTGTTGGTCAGATCCGACCATAAGCTAATCACCCTAGACATCCACATCCCTCCCCCACCCCCCATTAGGGAAACCACAGTAAAAAATTTCTCCAAAGCCAACTTCACGCTTCTTAAGACAGAAGTGGCAAACTTCACGACACCCATGCTGATAGACAATAGAGGTATGACTGCTGAATCATACACAAATGCACTTTATAAGCACTTACATGAGTGCATGGATTGTGCAATCCCTAACAGAAGCAAGATGCTATCCTCCAAAAAAAGGAAGCCAATCTGGTGGTCCCCTGCCATAAACAAACTCTACAACAGAAGAAAGAAACTATTGCAAAAAAGAGTAAAATCCCATGATTGGAGAAACTCTCTGGTCAGCTTCAGTAAGAAGCTGAGATCCCTCATAAAATCCTCCAAAGCTAGTTATAAAAACAAAATCGCCACGGACTCTAAAGACAACCACAAAGCATTCTATAGCTATGTCAAGAATCTCAATGGCAACACTCAGATCTGCTCTGAGTTACAGCACAATGGCACTAAATATACAGAACCAACGGATATTGCCAACATCCTGGCAGATAGGTTCAGTGCTAACTTTACCCCTCTGTCATCCCCTAACCCTAAAGGGCCCATCTCTATACCAGAAGAATGCAAAGTTCCTGTAATCACGGCTGCCCAGGTAAAAAACACACTATCCAAAGCCAAGAACACAGCATCCATGGGACCTGGCAACATCCCAGGCTGTGTTCTACATGAACTACAGAAAGAACTGGCGCCCCACCTAAGTACCAGGTTCAATCATAGCCTCACTTCAGGCTATGTGCTCACTGAATGGCGCACAGCGACAATTAGCCCACTCCACAAAGGGGGAGCCACCACAGACCCCGGAAACTACCACCCCATTAGCCTAACGAGCTTGGTCTGTAAGGCTATGGAGCATATCATCATGGAACTTATAAACAATGACATTGGTAATCTGCAAACTCAGGACCCCACCCAGTTCAGGTTTGTAAAAGGCAGGTCATGTCTCCTAAACCTGATAGACGACTTTGAAGCAGTAACCAAAGCCGTAGATGAGGGTAAGGTGGTTCACACAGCCTATCTAGATCTCACCAAGGCTTTTGACACCATCCCCCATTCTGGAATTATAGATAAACTCACTAAACTAGGTATAAATCCCTATTTCACAAGATGGGTTGCCAACTGGCTCATTGACAGAACCCACACTGTGAAAGTAGCAGACTCCAAATCCAGTTTCAGACCAGTGACAAGTGGAGTACCACAGGGTTCAGTCCTGGGTCCTCTCCTGTTTGGTATCTACTTCTCTGAAGTACACGCCAACACAGAAGGTCTTTGGCTAACGAAGTTCGCAGATGACTGCAAACTATGAGCCATAATCAAAACTCCAAAAGATATGGACGTCCTACAAAAGGGTCTTGCTGAGACAGATGCCTGGTGTCAAAGCCATGGCCTCAAGCTCAATGCCAAAAAGTGCATTGTCATTCCTTTTGGTAAAACCTCAGTACCCATGAACTACCACATAGGTGGTAGTCTACTTAACACTGAAAGTGTAATAAGAGACCTTGGGACACAGGTGGACAGTAGTCTCTCCTTTGATAATCACATCGCCACAGTAGTCAGGAAATCCTTCTATGTGGCACACCTCATCACAAAAGGTTTCTCATCCAGGAAAAAAAGAGGTCATTGTTCCCCTCTACTTGTCACTCATTAGACCCATTATACAGTACAATGCCCCTTTTGGTATGTACCTCACAAGACATCTACAACAACTGGAAAGGCCACAGAAATACCTCACAAAGAGGATTACCGGCCTCAAAGAGATGCCCTATGCAGACCATCTCAAAAAACTGCAGCTTTACTCCATTGCATATCGCCTACTCAGAGGCAATCTCTGCCTAACACACAAAGCTATGTCAAACCCAGAGCTTTTAGACATGCTCCACTTAAAGAAATACCAGTCCCTATGAGCTACACGCTCTAGGGACCTAAACCTCAGCACCACAATAAACAGAACATGCTGGAGGGATAGATTCCTGTCCCAGAGACTTCCCATACTCTGGAACAAACTACCTATCTATATCAAACAAAGCTCCTCATTAGCACTGTTCAAGAAAAATCTTGATGATTGGATAGGAGATAGGAAATTAACCCCAGGGATCACTTCTGTGGCTCTGCTCGACAGTGGCACAGGAAAATTATTTTCTTGGGTGGCGAAAGCCAGGGTACCTTTGGCTAGGCTTATATAGGCCCTAGGGCCAGTAGCCTAGTACCTACCTATGAACCTATGTATCACAGTAGTAAGGAAATCCTTCTATGTGGCACTTTTTATATGTATAGGTATCACATATAGATCTAAGGATGCTATAATTCCGTTATACTTGGCCCTCATCAGACCAATAATTGAATACAATGCTCCTTTTCATTTACCTCATGAGACACCTGCAACAACTGGAGAGACCACAGATGTTTTTCACCAAGAAATTGCAGGCTACACAAAACAATCCTTGTGTGGAAAGACTGAAAGCTCTGTCACTGTATTCTGTCTTCTATAGATTGCTAAGGGGTGACCTTTGCCTGTCTTACAGGGCGGTCTCTGACCCGGTCCTGTTGGAAATGCTGTACATTCGTAAATCAAACTGCAGTTGTGCCACTCGCTCCAGGGACCTTAACATGGCCTCTGACATGAACAGGTTGTACTGGAGTGATAGATACATCTCCCAGAGACTGCCACCTGTCTCGAATAACCTTCCAATTCATGTGAAACAGTGCCCTTCCATGACCCTCTTCAAATGCTACCTAGATCAGTGGATGGTTGAACGCAAATTCACTCCTGGGGTGTTGTCCTCCCTCCTGGACAGAAGAAGTTGATAGTATCTACCATAGACCCTTACCTCTGTGAACTTCACTCACCTAACACTGACAATTGGGGCAACTCGGGATAAATATGGTTTGTAACGGCTCTAGGGCCGTTGGCCTAGTAACCTCCTATGAACCTATGAGACTAGTTTTAAGGGCAAAAACCAAAGGATAGGAGAGTTGGAGAGTAAGATAAAATGTAGTGTAGTGCTCTACAAGGATGTAAGCAAATGAGTAACAAAGGAAGTTAAAATTGAAAAAAAAAAATGTTTAAGACATATAAGCAAAAGGGAGCTGACAGAAATTATCAGGAGGAGAGTACATGCTTTTTTAGGTATGTAGCAAAAAGGACGACAAAACCTAACCAAGCTGAGTGAAGATGTAAAGGAACCCACAGAAGACAGGACAAATGGTACTGAATGAATACTTTGTATAAATCTTCAAAAATGTAGAAGGATAGGAGAGCACCATGTTTCGGGGGCAGAGTGGCAAGCAGTGGATGAATACCAAAATAGTGCAGTGAGAGTCTGAGAGGGAAGTGACTGCCCTAATGAAAGATATCTTTAGGAACTTGACCCATATGTTGCCATATTCCTTCATAGAGAGTTATTGAAAAAGTACCTGAGGACTTTGGGATGGCAAGCATTATACACTTGTACAAAAGTGAAAGTAGGAAATAACTAGATAACTGCTGGCCTGTAGTCTAACAGCTCTCTGAATGGAAAAGTGAATCCTGAGTGAAAGGCTGGTTGCTTTTTAGAGAAAGGATATCTCCAGGACAGTAGCTAACACTGCCTCGTGGCAAAAAAGAGCTACCAAGGAAAACCTGATCTAGTTTTATGACTTGTTACTGGAAAACAATATGGGAATGCACCAGTAGACATGCTGTACCTGGACTTCACAAAGGCATTTGACACTGTATTACAAAGCTGGCTGCTAGGAAATCTGCAAGAACTGAAGACAGAACTGTGATAACGAAAGGAAGGAGACATGGTAAAGAAAGGGAAAAACAGCAGAAATGAAGGAAGTAATTTGTGAAATATTGTAAAAGTTGGGTCTGTGTCCAATACACTTGAGAATGTTCCTGTCTGACATATCTAATGGGAAAAGATAACAAGATCATCCTTTTCTCTAATGACATAGAGATAGCTGTATCAGTGGAGGCCGGGGGAGAGTTTAAGGAAGGAAATGGAATAGTTGATTAAGTGGCAGCAATATGTCTGATGTGATTCACTGCATACAGATGCAATGGTACTGCACATGGGGCACAACAAGCCTAGTGTGACGTGTTGACTATGGCAGTGGAACTGATGGATACTGAGCAGGGCAATTATCAGGGACCATTGATAACAGCTGAATTGGCCTACTAAGGACATATTGAGAAGGCTAGTGTAGTACTGAAAAGAATATTGAGGTGTATCTTAGGGGGGTAGACTCCACAAGCAAAAAGGTAATGTTCTACTTTATTAAGTCCTGTTCAGGCATTGCCTTGATCACTATACACAGTTTTGGAGGCCCTTTTCAAAACAGAACTTTAAGCTTCTGGAAGGAGTTCAGAGGATAACCACTGGAAGGATATATAGGGATAGTTGAGAAAGGAAGATATAAGACATGATGTTAAGGACCAAGATCATACAGGAGAGATACAAGGTGATCATCCTGACCAGGAAGGAGAAGGAGAAAGGGGGCATATACAACAGATTGTGGAGCTCAATTGTTTCCTAGACATGTGGATCTTCTTCACAGATAAAGTTATGGACTTGTGGAATAGTCTGCCAGAATGAGTGGTGAAGAAAGACTTCTTGGAGGTATTCAAGAAGGAATGGACGGATAGAAATGGCTGAGAAAAAGGACTAATAGATAATATGCCATCAAGTGAACAGAATGGAAAGAATGACCTTTTCTGCAGTATTGAATGAAGTCAGTATTTAAAAACTCTAGGTACATCACACAAGAGTACTAAACTACTGAGGTTATTTAATACTAAAAATTATATTTTAGTGGTGGAGTATTAGTCTTGTACACCAATTAAAGTTGAACACAGGCATTTTCA